>NW_023463738.1:5551-12925 GCF_013731165.1 Rhagoletis pomonella | reverse complement strand
TGGTGCATTTATCGAGTCTATACTCATTAAGTCGCCAGGGTTTTTCATGGTCCATCTTCGCCAGGAACTATAATTAACCAGAGCAAAGCAAATACAGTCCACTGCAGCTAAACAAAGGCGCCATTCTTTGAATACCAGCGGTCAAGGGTCACTAGCGGTCTCCAGATTATTACATCTGCCATCTCCGCCAGCATCAACTGGAGAATTGCCACAAACACCAGCGTGAAGTTACAATAAGTCGGGAACGTACCACATCAGTACACAACACCCAAATTAAGCACCAGCACCACATTAAAAAACATTCAGGAGTTTTGAAGGTATGTGGTTGACATTTCAAATTTCTTGCACATTCTCGTATACGTAATACGGCAAATATTTAAAATACCAAAAACCTGCGCATATCCAAAATTATCGCGAGTGATCTTGTGGAAATCATCAGTGCATTGATATCACTTTTTGTGTTCTGTCGCACTTAATTAGTAAATAACGTTGTGAACAAATATCTGCAGCAATACACAAGTGTGGGTTAGAGTAGATTTTTCTGTGCTTAACACTACCTCAGTTGTTAGTGTAACCTTAATTTATAGCGAGCACACTTTTTACAAGTTTTTTTTGTTTTTTTATTATATTTAGTTTCGTGTTTTCAAAATCACTTATTTCAAATTTGCAAAACATCGATTTTATTATTTTTCACATCGAGTTTGCTTTCAATATTTTCAAACAATCGTGTTGCAAGCATTTGTTAATTGGTCAAATCATCGGCACTAACAACAATTCACTGAGTTGAGGATACATAACCTCACTTGTGACTGCACTTGTTACACACATTTGGTTTCACATTGGGACACTTTTTAACTTCTGCAATTCTGCATCCACAAGATCACTTTGAACGATTAATCAACAAAAATAATATATGCGTAGCACAGTTGAATTATTTCACATTTATACACAAATATTTCGCTGAGAGTTGGGTGGCGAGTATCAGTTCCTGTAATCTTAGAAGATTTTCATTAGTGTGCGCGAGTATACATAAATACATATATTTACATACATATATTACGCTTGATATTTAATAAATAATTTGATATCCGTGCGAAATTGCACCTAAATTGCGGTGTTAACTTATTTGATTGTGGTGGTTTATTCGCTTAAAACTTTGGGAAAGTTATAATTTTCGAAGTGCTCTCGTAACTTATTTTCATTAGGATCTTAAAAATGGAAACATTTATCCGATTAGCTGATGTTGTGCCTGAGTTTGAGGCCGACTACAATAGCATGACTGAAACGGAGCACACAAAATACACTCTTGCCATCCAGCAAGAGGAACTGAAAGCCATGTGGAGGAAAGCAAAGATAGCGTACGAAGAGTATTTGAGTTCAGGTGCGGTAGAAGCAAAATCAGCCTCAGTGAAGGCTAAGTATAAAAGTACCTATTCTACTTATCTGCGCTGCATGTCGAACATGGCAGAACTCCATGCGAAGCTCGTCAAAAGTGACAAAGATACCGAGGATATGTCGGCCAGAGAACACAACATCCATCTCCCACCGTGTGATACGGATGTGTTCAAAGGTGATTATCTCTCGTGGCCTACATTCCGTGACATGTTTACGGCCATTTATATCAATAATAAGCGCCTCACTCCTGTAGAAAAGTTGTTTCATTTGAACCAGAAAACTCAGGGGGAGGCCAAAGAGATAGTTAGCAAATGTGATGTTACAAACGAGGGCTTCAATACTGCATGGAAAAACCTTTGTGATAGGTTCGAGAATAAACGCATTCTAGTGAATTCGCAGATAAAGATTCTTTTTAACCTAGAGTCAGTAGAAAGTGAGTGCGGTACTTCATTAAAAAAGTTACAGCGAAATATTAATAATTGTTTATCGGCTTTGCGATGTCATCAAATTGACGTATCCAATTGGGACGCCATCGTTACATATCTCTGCTCCACGAAATTGCCAGAGAGTACGTTGGCTCTTTGGGAACAAACAATTGAAAATAAAACCGAAATTGCCAAGTGGGAGGATATGGATAAATTCCTCTCTAATAGGTTTCAAACACTTGAAACAATATCAGATATTAAAGCTGTAAAACACCCTCGATTTTCAAAGCCCCAAAATAGCAAAAACAATGAAACTCAGAAAAGGCACGGGGCCTACCAAGCAAGCGTAGCCAAGATTCTGTGCAAATTTTGTAAAGGCAATAATCACAAACTGTCAAAATGCCAAAAATTTCTTAAAATAACAACGGCAGACAGAATCGCCTTCATTAAAAATAATCATGGTTGCTTGAATTGCTTATCTTCTGGACATACTGTGACTAGGTGTACATGCTCATTTAATTGCAGCGTCTGTCACCAAAGACACCACACGCTCCTTCACATTCAAGCATTTCAGCCAAAAGCAACTATGAACCAAAGGCATCAAACAAACGTATCCGATGGGTTAGAGAACATCGCGTCAACTTCTGCTCAAGCTCAGGCAAGACACGATGCTTCCAAAGCAAACAAAGGACCAACCCAAAATGTCCAATCCTGCTTTGCTAATACCAACATAGGAATTCTATTAGGGACCGCCCGAGTCAATATATATTTTAATAATACAAATTTTTCGGCCCGCGCTCTAATAGATTCCGGATCGGAGTGCTCTTTCATTACTGAAAGACTTAAGCGTAGGATTAATCTGCCCTCGAGGAGGATACAAGCTCAAGTATCTGGAATAAATAACACAGTCTCAGCTCAAGTAAAAGAGGCGTGTTTTATACAACTGCGGTCACCAATTGACCCACTGATCAATATAGATACCACCGTGTTAGTATTACCACAATTAACTGGAAATCTACCGACTTGCGAAATCGATGCTAGGACTAAGCAAGCGTTTCCAGAGTTAGTTTTAGCAGACAAGAGATTTTTTGTAAGTGAGCAAGTTGATCTTGTCCTCGGTGGAGATATTTACGCACAAATAATGCTAGGCGGTATAAGGAAAGACGTACTGGGAACTCTTCTTGCTCAGGAAACCGTCTTCGGCTGGATTCTCACCGGTCAAACTGACACAAGTACCCCAGCGAATAAGTGCGTATCATTTTTTAGCGAAATAAATTTAGACAAACGCTTAGCGTCCTTTTGGGAATTGGAAGATATCCCAAGAAATAAGACTTACAACAAAGATGAAACCTATTGCGAGGAACTTTATAAAAGCACTACTAAACGGAATAAAGCAGGCAAATATATTGTGTCACTGCCGTTCAAACAGGATTTTCCAACTAACGTACGATTAGGTCCGTCACTTAAGATCGCTTGCTCACAATTTTTTCGAAGTGAAACGCGTTTAGCAAAGGATCCACCTTTACAATCAGAATACAATAGGGTCTTGTCTGAATACGAGACATTGGGCCACATGACTCGGATTCCTGAACATATTCCTGGAGACGAATGTGAGAACTACTTCCTACCTCATCATGCTGTCAGGAAAGAGGAAAGCACTACCACCAAAGTGCGAGTAGTCTTTAACGCATCGTGTCCGACTGCAAACGGAGTCAGTCTCAACGACATCCTCCACCCAGGTCCAGTCCTGCAAAGTGACTTGACAATTTTAATATTACGGTGGAGACTATTTCAATATGTGTTTAACAGCGACATCGAAAAGATGTATCGCCAAATTTTATTAAACCCTGATCAAACCAAATATCAACGTATTGTTTTCAGAAAAAGCTCAAGCGAACCAATTAATTTATATGAACTGAACACGGTTACCTTCGGTGTTAATTGCGCACCTTACTTAGCAATTAGAACCCTACTTCAATTAGCTGACGATGTAGAGAGTCTATATCCTGTAGCTTCAGATATATTGAAAAAATGTATGTATGTCGACGATGTTTTAGCAGGAGGACATACCATCGAATCTACCATCAAAGCTAAAGACGAGGTATCAATGGTTTTACAATCTGCTGGATTCCCGCTACGAAAATGGACATCCAACTGCGAAAAAATACTGGAAGGATTACCCAAATCACACCTTTTAAACGAAGATTTTTTGGATTTTGAGGACACCAGTACCGTCAAGGCGTTGGGCATCAGATGGAATGCCCATTCTGATAAGTTTTATTTTACTGCCAAGCCATTGGAGACTGAGGTTCGCTTTACAAAAAGAGCAATACTTTCGGCTATTGCAAAATTATTTGACCCATTAGGATGGCTCGCGCCATTTGTAGTTACAGCAAAAATTATAATGCAAGACATTTGGTTGGAAGGAACAGGTTGGGACGAAATTGTCTCAACTGCATCGTCCGATCGTTGGCAAAACTTTGTAGAGAGCTACTGCCACATCGACAAAATTCGTATTCCTCGTTGGGTATACTTTTCTCCTACAGATAAAATAGAACTTCATGGCTTCTGCGATGCCTCAGAAAAGGCATACGCAGCCACTATTTTTCTTCGGGTTCAAAAAGCGGAAAAGGTATTTGTCAATCTTCTACTGGCTAAGTCCAGAGTGGCACCGGTCAAAACTATTTCGTTACCACGATTGGAGCTGTGCGGTGCTGTTCTGCTTGCAGAACTTGTTGAATCGATCGTTAGCAATCTCACTTTAGGCCAGTTTACCACACATCTGTGGACAGATTCGACTATTGTCCTAGCCTGGATTCGAAAACCTCCCTGCTCATGGTCAACATTTGTTGCCCATCGCGTAACAAAAATCATTGAGAAAGTTGGAAGCCAAAATTGGCTCCATGTGGATTCAGCATCAAATCCATCAGATTTAGCTAGCAGGGGTATTATTGCGCAAGAATTGGTAGCCTCTTCCTTGTGGTGGGAGGGTCCTTCTTGGTTGCAAGAAGAAAGAACACAATGGCCCACACAGGAAAAGGACTATAAGACACAGTTAGAACAAAAAAGGGTACAGGTTCATGCGACCACGGCAGTCGATATTAGTAATGATATTCTTGAAAGATTTTCCGATCTACCGAGAGCTTTGAGAGTCCTATCATACGTACTGAGATTCTCCCAAAGAACTCGCCGTAACACTAGAGCTTCATTTCAAGCGGAATCTTGTTCGATTTCAGCTGATGAAATCAAAGCAACGACTCAACGCTTAATAATTATCTGCCAGAAGCAGCATTATGGTCAGGAGTACTCATCACTGAGATCGGCAAAATTAATAAGTCCAAAAAGTGAAATCTTGTCCCTGAACCCATACATTGACAAGGAAAATATAATTAGGACAGGTGGTCGCCTTGGAAAATCTTTAGATCTCGCTTATAACGAGCGCCACCCAATTATCCTTCCATATAATAGCAACTTGTCTCGTCTTATAGTCCAGTTCGTTCACAAAGTATCACTGCATGGTGAGAATCAGCTTATGCTGCGCTTGATTAGAACGCAATATTGGATACCTCGAGTCCAGAATATGATCAAATCGACAATTCACAACTGTAAGATCTGTACGATCTACCGAAAACGGTCGCAAACGCAGCTTATGGGCATTCTTCCTAAAGAACGCACCACATTTTCACGCGCGTTTACTAACACAGGTGTCGACTTCACCGGACCTTTCGACATAAAGAACTACAACGGACGAGGTTGCAGGGTGTCTAAGGGGTACGTATGTTTGTTTGTGTGCTTTGCAACCAAGGCGATCCATTTGGAAGCCACCTCTGATTTAAGCACACAGTCATTCTTGGCAGCATTTGCAAGATTCGTGGGGAGGCGAGGGTGCCCAAAAAATGTCTACTCCGACAACGGTACCAACTTTGTCGGAGCTTCGCGATCGCTAAGATCAGAATTCAAAGCCTTTATGGCCGAAGCCCGCAATAACACCATAACAAAATACACCCATCAAATGCTTACATGGCATTTCATTCCCGCCGCAGCTCCCCACATGGGTGGATTGTGGGAGGCGGGAGTCAAAAGTTTTAAATGCCACTTCACAAAAATCGCTTCAAACTATAAATATACATTCGAAGAATTTACGACCCTTCTATGCAGAGTTGAGTCATGCCTCAACTCGCGACCCCTCAGTCCCTCTTCAAACCAACCCTCAAACTTAGAGCCACTTACTCCAGGTCACTTCTTAGTCGGCGGGCACCTTCTTGCTCCTCCTGAAATCGACGCTGATGAACACCGTGCGTCGATTGTGAATCGTTGGCAAAGACTGAAGGCTCTACACCATACGTTCTGCAAGAGGTGGAAGACAGAATACCTGTCGGAGCTCCAAAAGCGCAATAAGTGGAAATACCCACAAGCCAACTTGAAAAATGGAGACCTCGTCGTTATTAAGGAGGACAACCTACCACCTAACGAGTGGAGATTAGGTAGAATCGTTAACCTACACCCAGGCTCAGATAACCGCGTACGAGTCGTTGAGGTCATGACCGAAAGAGGGCAAGTCACAAGGCCATTAGTAAAACTGGTCTTATTGCCGCCATATAGAGAACAGGATGAGGAACAACCCAGCAACTCTGTCTCATCATCTACGTCGTCGTAAAAACCATCGCGAATCCCCCTTCTCATATACCTATCAGTTCCACTACCAAACCCGCAACAAAAATATGCAGTCTGCTACACACTGCATTGGCCTACATAAATACTTATGTAATACATATAACATCATGTCTTACAAGTCATCAACCAACAAAATACCGCAAAACCGAAACGCATATGCGTGTTTTACAAATATCATGGAGTCGTAAGATTCCTTCGCAGAGATTTGGAACATGAAGTCACAATCAAAATTCGATAACGAAATCAAGAGTCAAACAAATCCCCGACTGTTATCCTTTCTCATTTACCAATTTTTTAAGCTTTAATGTTGAATGATCTTGGGAAACTCTTTGAATACTGTAGTTAATCAGTAAGTGAAATGTTTCAGTATCCGAAATCAAACAAAATTATCGAATTCCGGCTGTAGACTGCATGCGTTCAAGAGACAATTTTGTGAAGTAATCTTCAGCACATAAATGATCATTTACATATGTACTAACATAAAAACGTAGAGCCAAACCTCAAAAGAGATTTGTACAAGGATTGCGCTGTGTTTAATAGGCGTGTTTGGCACGCCTACACACAAGACTTCGCATATGAACCGTTTCGACGGTAGTAGAAAGAATTTTGGAATACCTTAAAGGCAGCTTGATTTTATAGGCTGCGTTTCTTTATACATTCCGGATAATCCCATTTCACAGCCGGAATAAACATAATACGTTTGAAATATACGTTAACATATCATCAGGAACGTTCTAAAGAATAAGTAAACAAAAAAGTTTATTCCAAACGTTCAGAATGAATAAAGAAATTCAGCCATAGAAAACTAATCGGAACTTTGTTTGCATACAAAAGCATAAAAAAAAAAAAAAAAAAAAAAAAAAAAAAAAAAAAAAAAAAA
>NW_023463738.1:2822-5451 GCF_013731165.1 Rhagoletis pomonella | reverse complement strand
AAAAAAAAAAAAAAAAAAAAAAATACGAAAGTTTGCCCCAATCAGGTTACTAAGCAAACGTAAGAAAATTATTGGAGTTCCAATAGTTTATTCCAAACATAAAAATCAGGTTTCTTTAAGGTATTTACTTTAGGTTCAAAAGAGGGTGTGTTGCATTCGCGTAAATTGTATATAGAAAATACCTTCACTTAAGAAGGCCTACCTGACTTATCTTCTGGGATAATTTAATCGCATGATCTTTATTTTCAACAAAAAAAAAAAAGAAAAAAAAAAATAATCGACCCAGCCTAATGTGCCTATGCAGATCCTTTACACAAATGAGAATGAAAGTCTCTACCAGAACAGGTTATCCAGACTACCATTAACATTTTTGTTTTTTCAAATCCTAAACGCAAACGCAAATTATTACGAAGATTTACAATAAACAAACGTAGGAAGAGTTTAGAAACTTTAAATTCTGTTTTTTACTAGGATAGCTACCCTGGTTCTGGTAAAGTATTCCATTCAACAAACTATTCAGTGCTACATAAACATTAAACAAACAAATAAATATTAAGCCCACAATCATATGTGAACTATTAATAAATGGAGTCACTTACCCTAACCCGTTCGACGTTGGTTGACTTGGGGGAGAGAAAATTCACTACCGCGCATTGCTGTTGGAGCGCTGGGGCATGGCGCCGCTTGTAACTGCACTAGCTGTTGCGATTACTTTACGGTGTTTTGGTGAGCCTGATTTCGCAGCAATCGGTATTTCACGGCTGGTGGCTGCCGGGGTTGATTTTGAAGTAGTCACGGGGGCGTTACACTTTGTTGGCTGCTTTGAACTGCGTTGCGGGCTGCCGCCAGTTGTGGTTGTAGTGGTTGCAGTTGACGGTAAAGTCGCTTTCACATCTGACACAACAACTGGAACTTGGCACGTTGCAATCGTCGGTTCGTCCTGCACAAATGTGCCTTGTTGTTCGAGTGAATGTGGCGCTGCCGCCTGTTGCGCTAAACGTAGAATTACTACACCGCGTGTTAATATACTTTCCAGGGCACCAGCCCGCAAATGCCGTCCTCCTAAGTCCAGACGCGTCCAAAGCGACTCATCACTGGCACATCTACCAAAACGTCGACAAACATAGCTGCAGCGTATTAACGCTTTTTTAGGAAGCCATTTAAAATTTGAAAAATAATCTCATCCGAAGATCCACCTAAACAAAAAGACTGCAGATTACATATACTAACAATACAAACGAAAAAAAAAAAAAACCTGCACCGCCTTTTGTTTAACACCAAGTAAAATTGACGGACGACAGCTAGCTCAGTTGGATGTGCTATTAGGCATATTTATGAATTTAAACCTTTGCGTTATTGCGCGTAGTGAAGAAATATTTTCCGAGGGGCTGTCGTCGGTGGAAGTTAGAAAATACGGTCCGGCCAATTCTTCCGCGATGCGACGAATTCCCCATCCATCCTTCTAATGATATGTTTAATACACAAATGGGTTGTTGTGGTGGTTCACTTATGCCCATTTTTCGTTCGCTCATAAAGCTTATACGACCATAAGGCTCCTCCTGATCTTTGACATGCACAATGAAGGACAGTCGGTTCTCACGGAAAGCATGAAAAAATATTTTCGTCCTTGTCCTGTAACGATTTGAAAGTCTTCATTCGGCTGCGAATCGGTCACACAATCATCTTTTAGTCAGCTACTAAAACAGGTTGAGACAAGAAATATTTAAACAGTCGCAAATTTAAATTAACTAAAAATCGAAAGAACTTCATTTGAAACTTATTGCTGTTAAAGATTACTAATTTAAGTAAAGATTATTAATTCGTTTTTAGAGAGCGAAAAGCATGAAATTTAAGATTAAACTGCTCGCCTGATTTTAGCACTGGTACCAAATTGCCTGCAAATTCCAAATAAATATCTTGGTCTTCGAGTACCTCAACATCGCGGCTCTTCGCTATCTCAGTGTCATACATCTTAATTTTACCGTCGTAACCACCGGATATTAATGTGTCTGGTGACATGGGATTTACCGCGCCAGCGCGCACATAATCCTCATGCTCTGCAAAAGTAAGCGTAGTTTTCTCAGTCCCAATGTCCCATAATTTAACCGTACGATCATCCGAGAAACTAGCTATAGGCAGTAGATCCTGATCACTATCGTATAAAGTATGCTCTCGCCAACTATCTCCATTGTCGGAGCGCAAAATTATGATTTCACGTTCCTTATCACGCAAAGAACCGAAATGCGGCACCTCTAACACAACTGGACCTAAAAATTTGGCCTCCACTGGAGATAATTCCATTATCCGGCTAACCAAAGCGATGCGACGAATTCCCCATCCATCCTTCAGGTCAACTGGGTTTTGACGTGCAAGGATGGGGTGCTTAATTGCGTGAATGGTATCCGTGACATATTTCTAACGGAAGCTGAAAGTAGAAGGTGAAAAATATTCAATTAAAATATTGTTGACAAAAATACACTACTTACCGTCTCGTGTCATTCAGGAAATGCTTGACTTAGGCTGCAATTCGATGAATGAAATGTCAACAATGATCGTAAATTTTACGCTATGTGAAAGCAACACCGCCTCAGTGTGGCACAGGGTATCACAAAAAAAAAAAAAAAAAAAA
>NW_023463738.1:0-2722 GCF_013731165.1 Rhagoletis pomonella | reverse complement strand
AAAAAAAAAAATAAAAAAAATTCAATTGCTATATGCAAAGTAAAGTTTATTTTATAAAAAGCATGATTGTTGTATTTTATTCGGAAAACCTCAATTCGAGCTCATCCCCATTGAAAGAACGCATTAAGTGTTGTTTTCGAAACCTCGATAACTTTATTGAAACTTTGTTGAAACTAATTTTTGTATTTATGTCATTTCTTCGCTCTCTAAAAGGGCTATGGATTCGGGTTCACAAAGAATCCTGTACAATATATATATATATATATATATATATATATATATATACATATATATACACTTATTTTAATGTGACTTTGTACGATAGCGCCCCCACGCAACTGATGAGCTTTGCTTCTAAATTGTTTTTGTTACATATGCTCGGCACCGAATATCGAAAGTCCCGGATATCTTTAAAATCGGTACCGTGTAGGTATGAGTAGGTACTCATATGTGTTGACTCATCACATCTCTAATGTAAGAACGTAAGTTCAATTTACGCTCTTGGTTGACAGCGCAGCCAGGGTTAGGACTCCCCTACGATCGGTAAACTGAAAATCTACTACGCAACTCGATACCGGCGAACTCCTTAGATTTGCTCGGGACAAAGCAAAGCTTATTAAATATGCATTTCCTTTTAATAAAATCATGAGTTAATCAATTTTGAAGTGCCCTCCAACTTAGGAATATCAAAATAAATCATTAAGTTGTGATACTACCAAGCACATTCATAAGCACTAGCGGTTGAACCGATTCAGCAAAGTCCCGCACCATGCGAACAAATAATGAAACGGTTTATTCTTCGGGTGGGAGGCCAAGGTAAACACACTATAGTCATTCTCTCACCTAGTGTACGATATAAGCGAATTATTATTCAGCCACCATACACTGCAGGGCATGGAATTAGTCCTCAAAAAATAAAAAATAAAAATAACATAATAAAGTAAAATAAAAGTAGTAATAAGAAATGTAAATCATTAGCAATTAAATATGCGTATGTATATATGTATAACTTGCCACCCAGCTAAGGTTTTAAAATACACAATGAACCATAATTGTGCATACGGCGATAAAAAGGGGGTTTAACTTTACAGAATGCCTCGCTTCACGGCCACCCGCACTAAGACCGAAAAACGTGTCGATCATTTTAAGATTCCTTGTCGGTTGTGCGGTAACAACCACGGAGTACGACTCTGCCCCATATACCGAGGGAAATCCGCAGAGGAAAGGTTGCGGGCGATCTTGATACATCGGTACTGTCCCAACTGTTTGTCGCCATTCCATCGGATCGAAATCTGTGGAAGCAATGACCGATGCCACCGCTGCGACGAAAAGCACCATACCTCCCTGCATATGGAAGACTACGGCGATCCAAGGGAAACGACGGAAAATCACCCCGATAACGACGACGGCTCTGACGGAGCGATTTCGCTCTACGGTTCCGACCAAACGACGTCATGGGCGAAGCAGGTAGAGGCAGAAGAGGTGGAAAGACGGGAAGAGATAATCCCTTCACCACCAGACGGCGGCTTGAAAACCCGCAAGATTCGACCGCCGCTACAGCACGAACTTGAAGCAGACAGTCCCATGCCAGCAGTGCTCACACACACACAGCCAACGGGCGGTCAACGAAATGACGCGGAAACTAGTCCTTTTCGCTCATATCGGCGCGGAACCAATTCTGGCCACCGAGATGACGCGGAAACTCGTCCTTTTCGCTCATTTTGGCGCAAGCGTAATTGCAGCCAGCGTGATGGCGCGGAAACTCGTCCTTTTCGCTCGTCGCGTTGGCAAGCAATAAGGGCCGCACGACACCGACGTGGCGACCGTTCCTCCCTCACCATCCAACGCATTCCATCGGGTGGATTCCGGACAGGCAAGTTAAAAACAATCGCGGTTCCAGCACCAATAATGCGCTCATTCGTAGCCATCGCCCCAACCGCAATTGTACGAATCGAGTCAGGCGGCCGACTTCATCTGGTGCGGGCGTTGATTGACTCTTGCGCCCCCAGCAGTACCATCGACAGGGACCTAGCACGGGAGCTTCAGCTCGAAGTCAGCAACGCCCGCGCGAAAACATGTTCCCTCGTGCTGCGAGGAAAGTACGGGGTCGCGGAACGAGTAATTACTCAGGCCAGGCTAGTTACGCGATACAGCCGACTCAGCCCTGCGGCTAACATCGACCCAACGATAGCGACGCCGTTTCAATTTATGCGTCTGGCGGATCCACAGTTCTATCGGGCCACCCCCACTCGACTAACACTTGGCGCTGATGTATACGCCCAGGTCATGGTATGTGGCACTCCGCCAACAACGATCGGCGGTTTACTGGCGCAAGCTTCCATGTTCGGGCTGATTATATCAGGAGCTCACCAAATGTGACAAAATAGTTAAAATTTTATATTTAGTATTCATGAATACATACCGAATTTAAATAAAAGTGCAATGAAATGATCAACCACACCTTTTTTTCCTATTAGCTTTTTCTTCCATTTTTCCCCGTAGCTAGAGATTGCAAGGAGGACCGGAGAACGTGCGGACTAGATCCCCGGGCAAGGACCAATCTGAGCGGGAATTCACAAAGTTAAAGAACATAATTTACAATGTAAATAAATGTAAATGTAAGGTGTGGTGGCTGAACCATCTTTGAAACGTTGCTTATAGCAAGGGGGCCGGTATGTTTAGGCCTCCACGCTAAATCAAGTACTTAAAGTAAATTATCGGG
>NW_023463737.1:0-12928 GCF_013731165.1 Rhagoletis pomonella | reverse complement strand
TCGCACAAGAACTGAAAAGATCAGACTAGCCTACAAACATAAAATAATATAAGAATTGTCATTGGCTTATTATATAAATACATTTAGATTTAGTTTTGTTTACATGTCCCTGTCCCCCGGAGAAGTGCCATTGTGGTCCTCCAGGTCGCCTACATTTCCCTGAAATTCGACAACCTTCATTTGGCGGCCATTTCTTTCCCGATTTCTGGGGAGGGATCTTTAATTGTTCCTATCATAGTTATTAGTCTGTCTTTCATTGGAATAATTTCTCTGATCATTGCTATGGTTCTTAGCTCTTGAATTTTTTTAGCTCCAATTCGCATTATGGTAGTTATTGCTTTGTCTCTGGTTAGAAATGTTTCTTGTATTATTGTGCGGTCTTCTGTTATCGCTATAGGTATTACTGTTATTGCACCTGTTACTAGATTGGCCGTTAAAATAGCTGTTCGTATTTCGCCTGTATGAGTTATTGGGATTTTTTTTTTTCATTTTTTTCATTTCATTTATTTCATTTCTTAATGCATGCAGATTAACACAGTATTCTAAATTCATGTTTATTCATATAGTGGTTTGTTTCTGTAATTGTTTCTGATAAACATAACGTCTGCTATCGCACAGTGCTTCCTTTCCATATAAAATGTGGGCAAAAATAGAATTATGGATTCGCTTCTTAGTAAAATTGAGGACGCTAAATTCAAAAATGCAATTGGTTTTTGGATAACTTTAATACTTTCACTGTAAATGCAGTTTGAAGTTGAAAATTTGGGTTCTTGTGGCTTTTACATAGGTATGTACATATAGTTCTTTCTAATTTCAAAAGTGAAGTTTCAAGTGACAGGGCTTGGCCTGTAGATGTGCAATAAATTTTTTTATTTTTGAAAAGGGTTAGGGGTTTGTTAAAATTTTTTAATAAATTAAATGAATTAGATATTATGATATCGATATCAGTTGAACTAATTTTGAAAATACTTTACCTCTAAATGACACGTAGAAGGGTTACCACATGTTTAAAAAATCAAATTCACTTTAATTAAGGGAATAAGGTAACTGAAATATGTATATCAATATGAGTATCAGACAAATAAAAAATTTGACATATTCAGCAAGAAATAAGTGGAGAGTAAATACATTCGTGAGTTAATTTAAGAGTGCAATAATTAAAAAAAATGTAATCAGAACAAATCACTGATTGACAGTGTTTGTATTTGTAATAAAACAACATATACGATGGCGTAATCCTATGGTTTGACGTAATTATTATTTTAGTTTAACTAAATTCGACTTTACAAACAGGTGGCAACCCTATTCGTAATATTTTTAAGCTAAAACCTCTTAAACCTCTTTCGTCTGACTCCCTTATGGTGATACTTATCTATTTCAATTACCTAATTCCGTTAATTCAATTAGAATTTTATTTTTTAAACAGGTGGCAACTCTCTACATGTTGTTAATACACATTTCGATTGATACCCATCTCTTAATAATTCATTTAACTTATATCTAATTTAACTTGAATCCAATTTTTTATCAATCTAATTTTTTAACAGGTGGCAACTCTTAAAAAAATAAACCTATTTTCCACAGGTTAAGCTTTTTCATCTGACACTTCATTTTAGAAAATGGAACGAATCGTGCAGATCTCAAGGCACTGACAAAAAATGAAAAAAATTATTTTATGCGTTAGCGAAAAACGCATTACTTCAGAAAGTGCAAAAAATGAGCAGGTTTTTATTTCTTCTTCTGAAAGCTAAAAGCCCGTACTATTTAATAAGATAATAAAAAATAACATATTTTTACTTATTTTTTATCCATTCCATTAAAATTTAGCATTTTTTGAAATTTTGTTAAAAAAAATTGTTTGTTGTTGTTTTGGAATACCGCAGGTACACCCTGTGTTTAATTTCATTCCAAAATTTTAATTCCTGTAATTCTGTACTATCTATATGGAAGCAAGAAACGTAAAACCACCATTTTATTTCAACGAATATATTTTTGACATATTTTCTGTGAAGAGCTTACGCCTGGCTATATTTTTACTAAAATTCTTAGTATAAAATTTGTCGACTTCAGTGGCTTCCTGGCGGCATGTAATTAATTTAGGCAAATTTTTATTTAATTCTTTTTAGTGGATAAATTGTCTTCGCAAAAGTACCAAACAAGTTCAATTTGCAGATAACGAATTTTTCGATTTATGCCCACTTAAACGGCACTGTGTGTCGTGTTGATTTCCTTGTTCTATCTCTAGTGCGATTTCAGTAGCGGTAAAAGATTTTAGTGCTGCAAATACTGTTTGTTTGAGTTTGTCATTTAGTCCGTTTTTTAATATTGGTAGACTGCATTGATCATTTATGTAGTTTAGTGATTAATGATTTTTGCTCAGTTGTTGCATTTTTACCTCGCTGTCCTATTTGCAATGTGTCCAATTCAGATATAAGATGTAAAATTTTGTTTTTGAAGTTAGTGACATGTAAGATTGGCAAGTTGGTTTTGTATGTGTGGAATAGTTGTTGAGCTTTTATATTTATTAGTTAATTCCTCAAATGTTTGAAATGTTTCTATTGAAGTCACGTTTGTCTTCACCGTTTGACTTAAAGCTTAAACAGATGGCAACGTTTATCCGGATTAACTCGGACATAATCCGGATCAACAGCAGTTAATTCCCGAGTTGATCCGGATAATCGCTGCCGTCTGTTTATACTTTTAGTTTCACGTAAACTACAAAATCTATCAGTGCTAATTTACCTCTTTCAGTTAGACCGTTATAAATTATTTCGATAATTTTTAGAAATGCTTCCAAGTCTTTATGATTTCCGGAAAAAATTGGAATAGCTTTTATAGCTGTTTCGAAACTAAACTCAGACATTTTTTTTTTCGCTTTGAACTGACTCCTTGTTTAAAATTAAGTATTGATTTTCTTATTTTATGTTTTTCTGTTTTTATTCTTGGTGTATATTTGTATGCATAGATTTATTGAATTATGTTTTTTGTTTGTTTTGTATTTATAACTAAGAAATATATAAATAATTTTACTAATAAACTGAACCCTTAATATTATATTTTGTATTACATCAACAAGATTTATAGACATGTTTGCCATATTTAATTTTCGCCTAACCACAAGCTGGTTTTATTACCGTTTTGACTCTTACTAACATGAATGCAATAAATTATAATATAATTAGGGTATTCACAGTTTTCTTTTAAAGTTAAAAGGTGGCAACTTTAGCAAGATAACACACTCGAACTGTGAGCAACCCTTCGCACATATGTTTCGAATTGTCAATAAAACATATAGTCAGATATATATTTAAAAATCTTTTAAATTGCGCCCACCTTATGTTTTTCTGCTCCACTTTCCATTTTTTCTTAGCTGATCAGAGATGCCAGTTTAACACAAAACAAAACACCATGAATATGGCTACAAATATTAGAATTATAAAAAGTGCTATGAAGCCGACTGTATAGAATTCAGTATCTTTATCATTGAGTTCGGGTTTGTGCATACTTGGTGATTCGTATGTTATAACCGTTTTGTCTGTATTTGCATCTTAGCCAACTTCGAACCCTGTGATGGCTATCATGATGGCGCTAAAAATTTATTTCCACCACGCCATGTTGTTAAACTCTATGCAACATTTAAAAATGTATATTTATTAAGCTTATTGCCATGTCTTTGGCAGGATCTTAATCAAACTGGCAGGATGGTCCTGTAGTTGTGGAACCTTCAGGAATGTTCCTCTTTCAATAATTTGCTATATTTTGCAAAAATCCGATCAAACTCAGCCTTTCTGACGGTCTGATATGAGTCAGTCATTTATTTATTTTTACTTTTTTCGTATCAATAATGTAAAAACGAATCAAATTTAAAAGTTCTATCTGCGATCAACAATGAATCGGTTGTGCAGGATATTAATCAGTTTCCGCAAGATTTTTAATAAGTTTGGCAGGATCGCCAGCATTCAATGATGAGGCAGCTGGCAGGGCTGAGTACGTTGCCGAACTATTCCACCTGTGAGTCATCGAGAAGTAACCAATCAAAATATGCGGCGGAAGCAGCGAGCATAATTGAAATAATCTGCTTGCAAACGGCAGCGTTAAATATTAATAAAATTTGCCTGGTCAGCATTGCCCTCAAAAGCATATCTAGGTCGCTGTGCTCATATTGTTTTGGTTGTGCATTTGTAAGTTGCCGCTTCTATTGCATTTGGTGTGTGTGATCACTACACTAGCACTACCTTATAAGAATAAAGCTGATTTCTTAATATCTAAACTTATTTGCTTCAATTGCCGTGTGAGTGGCCATCACTCACGTGAATGCAAATCGACTTACAAATGCAATGTTTCTAAAAGGGCTCATCATACTGTTTAACATACAGTTCATGATAATACATCCCAGGGTAGCGGTCGAGTAAGCTCTGCTAATGCTTGTACTGAGAGCTCAACGTTATCTCTCACAGCCTCTGCCAACAACGCGGCTATGTTTCGCAACGTTCTGCTGTACACCATACGACTTCTCGTCAAATCACCAACGGCAGGGATTGAGCTCAGAGCACTCCTTGACCAGGGTTCGCAAGCAACCCTTATTTCCGAGAACGCGTCTCAAATATTTAACTTAGCTAGGCTAAAACCTACTGTGAAATTACCGGCATAAGTAACAGCCATAACTTCTACCGCAGTGCAGTTTCAATCGATCTTTGGTCAGTACAAAATGAGTATATACTAAGGTGTTACTCGCCCGTTATGCAGCGCTTATAATCTTTTAAGCCAAAGGCAACAAGCGTTTTAAGAAATCTTGGAAATTTACAAATTGATACATTTGCCGTTCCCGCTTTCTACAAGGATGACAAAATTGACCTCATTCTTGGAGCAGAAGGTTTCAGTCAAATTGTAGTCCCAGGCAAATCATTTTTACATGAAAATTTATTCTTTCAAAGGACTGTTTTTGGCTGGGCTATCTCTGGACCAACCCCGAATTTAGGTCACAGAGTTACAGTAAATAATATAAATTTGGAAAGCCTGTTACTGTCCTTTTGGGAGCAGGGAGAGCTGCCTAAGAAAACGGATCTGACCGCGGAACACGAAACATGCGAATTATTATTTTTTTTGACCACAACACAACGTAGTGAGTCTGGACGGTAAATAGTGGATCTACCATTTAAGTCAATGCTGAATTCTGACAATACGCCAACAATAAAAAATAACCATTTCAATGCCTTGAAACGTCTTAAGCAATTAGAACAAGCATTTATTAGCAGGTACGGAGAATAATCATAATTTTTTAAATTTTAACAAAAAAAAATAAAAAGTTGTATTCGTCATAAAACAGTTTTAACTATTCTCACGTATTTGTGTTCGTACGCCCTACTGTAATTTGCAATGATTTATATTTTTCGAGTTTAATCAATAAAGATTAAAAATAATAATTAATATTTGAGTTTTAATTTTTCGCTCAAAGGTAATTATTATTACTTGATTTTTATTTTTTCGATCAAGAATAATGATTATTCTACGATTTTTATTTTTTTCGCTCAAAGATAATAATTATTGAGTTTTATATTTTCACTTAAGAAAAATTATCATTCAAAAAAAAAAGCACAAGATATACCGGCGCGATTTCTCTCGTATCCTTTTTAGAGGTAGCGACACCCTAATAAAAGGAATATGTTTCAGGTCCGAATGTCAGTAAGTTGCGTCTGTATGGCCTTTTCAATTTTATAAATAATCATTATTTTTAAGTGGAAAAATAACACTCAATAACATTTATTATCTCTGAGCGAAAAAATAAAAATCATCAAATAATCATTATTTGTGATCGAAAAAATAAAAATCATTTCCCTTGAGGGAAACACTAAAAATCAATAATAATTATTATTTTTGAGCGAAAAATATAAAAATCATAAAATAATAATTAAATGCTGATTTAAATTATTTTGCTCATAATGATTACCGTCCCTGTTTGTTAGACGCCCTTTGTACCGCTAGCAATACACTGCATTCATGCAAGAATATGAAAGTTTGCAGCACATGGCTAGAGTAGGCGTATACATAGCAGATATTTCGCCCAATTCTTATTTTCTGCCCCACCATGGAGTTGTGCGTGAGAGTAGCTCTACCACTTAAATTACGAGTTGTTTTTGACGGCAAGTAGTAAGTCAAAAGTCGGCCGCTGTGGTGTAGTGGTAAGCAGTGCGCGCTTTCACTCATCATGGGTTCAAGCCCTGGTCAAAGCAACATCGCAAAAAATATAGAAAAAGGTTTTTTCTTAACAGCGGTCGTCCCTCGGCAGGCAATGGCAAACCTCCGAGTGTATTTCTGCCATGAAAAACAGCTTCTCATAAAAATACAATCGCCGTTTGGAGTCGGCGTAAAACTGTACGTCCCTCCGCTTTGTGTGACAACATCGAGGCGCACGCCACAAGTCGGAGCAGAAGCTCGGCCAAACACTAACATATGTGTAAGCGCCAATCTATTATTATTATTATTAGTAAGTCAAAAGATAAGACATCGCTAAATGAAGAATTATTCTTAGGGCTTGTTCTTCAAAATAATTTGTTTCGAATTTTGTTACGTTGGCGAAAGCATCGGTATGCCTTTACCGCAGACATTGAAAAGATGTTTCGCCAAATTGAGGTCAATCCCGCTCAGCGGATATACCAGCAAATTTTATGGCGCTATAACAAAAGTGACTTATGGTACGACTCCGGCTCCTTATCTCTCAATTCAAGTTTTGCGTCAACTTTCTGAAGATTATAGGAACGAGTATGAACTAGCGTCAGCTGTGTTAGACGCAGACACGTACGTCGATGATGTTATGTCAGGAAATTTTAGCCGGAACAGTCTCATTGCAAAAAGATTTATGTGCTGCTCTTCTTAATAAAGGTCAGTTCGTACTTAAAAATTGGATAAGTTTAAGAATAGTTCCGCCACTTTTGATCTTAATCGAGATAATGTAGTTAAAGCGCTCGGTGTTCAGTGGAACACCACTTTCGATTAGTTCGCTTTTAAAACTAGCTTCAAGTCTGACTCCAAGCCAACAAAACACTCGAGCGGACAGTGCACGTCCCTTCGACCATTTAGGAGGGCTCACCCCTGCGACTATAGTTGCCAAATTACTTTTTCAAAAATTATGGCTTGGTGGTGTGGACTGGCAGGAAGAAGTCCCCACTGATATTGAATCAGTATGGTACGAATACAAATCAACTTTAACTGCGTTTCATGACATACAAATACCTAGATGGATAGGTTATTCGCCCAGCTGTACCTTTGATTTGCATTGCTTTTGCGACGCTTCACAAGTCGCTTATGCCGCAGTAGTATACGCACGCATTTTCGTAGTCTCTTTTCTTCAAGCCAAGTCAAAGGTAGCACCCATCAAAACTGTATCCATACCCAGATTGGAGCTATTTATGTGCAGCTGCTCTTTTAGTCCAACTCACAGCCAATGTGATAGAGTCTTTTACTCAAAATTCTCCAAATTGTATTCAGTCAGCAACGTACTGTAGTGACAGCACAACAGTGGTGAGTTGGATTAGGCAGTCTCCATCATATTGGAGTGTCTACGTAGCAAATCGCGTAGGCGAAATTCAGCGCCATTCAAATATTGTCCAATGGCGATATGTTCCATCGCACATTAGGTCAAATGATTACTTTTTCTGTGCGAAATTAATAGCAGCTAAAATATTGCTCAAAAACATTGTCCAATTAGCTTGGTTTTGACACAAGTTATTTTCTTGCCATACTCCAACCCCACCCCCGCACCCCCTCCCCCTCTTAAAATTAGCTACACAACAAAATAAGTATGGTCACATGTACATAAGTGGTTTCTTCTAGCGATTAATTATGGCATTATCGAAATTCCTAAATTAAAAAAAGAAAAATATTTACTACATGCCTCGCAGATATGTCTTGAGGAGAGGTTCCTAAAGCAGGTACTCTCCATAAAGCACTTAATTTTCACTTGAGGTTTCAGTATTCCCAAATTCCCCCAATTCCGTAAATTCTCTCAAGGATTTGCCCTTTTTGCGAAGGCTGCTCATCAATGGTCTTTGCGAATCGACGCAAGTGTATTTGCAACATAGCCACGGCTACGCTACAGTAGATGAAATGTAATCCAAATTGAGTCTGCTATTTTTTTTTGCTATCACATACTTCCATCTTCACTATTTATCATCATTAAAATTGATTATTTATCACCAAAAAATTTAGGAGATATTTTTGGAGATAGCTGAAAATTCGGGAAAATTTTAGCTTTCCTATTTTACCATTTTAGCGATAGCGAAAGTTAGAATTCGGCTGATGGTCGACACAGTCACTTTTTTATTTCGAAAAGAACTTCATCAGCAAGAAACGCTATGTTTACAGATCTAAATATTTTAGCATCCTTTCCAAATTGTTTTCCATAATTTTCATCTTTCTTAGATTGCAAAAAATACGCGTATTTTCTTCTAAGAGTTTCATGGAACATTCGTAAATATCAGCAGTACCAAATTTTTTTCAAAATAGTTGACAACCGAAAAAGGCTTTTTTTCGAACATCCAATCAGCCAAACTTCAAACAACTTGCCTTTTGGGATAGCATGATAGCTCAGAAAAAAACTTTTTCTTGAAAACGGCTAAAAACGGCGGGCTAAGTAAAATAAAATCAACTCATTACATCTTAATTTATCCATTTCCGTTTCCATTTCGTTTGCCGAAAGTTAACAAAATTGTAAAAGCTTACATAAAATCGTAAATGGAAATAAATCAGTTATGCAAATAAGTCAGTTTTTTGCAAACAAATGATAAAAAGTCACTTTTTTTAAATTGGGGCATAGGTTCTCACTTATAGTTTTGTTTTATTTTTAAAATTTTTCTTTAATTATTCGAACTTAAAAAAAAAAATGCTCTTGAAACTTACAAAATAAACTGGTTGCGCAAACAACGTATCAATAACGTTCTGAAAGTGTAACTTTGGTTTATTGCTGTCTAACGGTGTTTTTTATTTTACAAAAACTAAGTGAAGTTCCTGTTATTTTGGAGTATTCCCTACAGAATGGCAACAAAAAATAATGTAAAACTGCCTTTATGAAATTGGACTTTCGCTCAGCCAAATGAATCATTTGACCTAATGTGCATCGGCTGAAACCCCGGCCGATTGCGCATCGAGAGGCTTGCTTCCAGAAGAACTAAAAGCTAAAGAAATCTGTTGGCGAGGTCCTAAGTTTCTTACCCAATCCGAAAATCAATGGCCAAAACTTCCTAGCAACCTTCAATCAACCTTAGAAGAGCGAAAAATTAAAGTGGTTAGCCACATGACAGGCGCTCAATATCCTGAATTTTTGGTTAGATTCTCCACGCTGAAAAAGTTATTGCGTGTTATCTCTTTTTGTTTTCGATTCTTTAAGAATTGTAGGCGTAGCATAGGGCCATCTTGGAATTTTGACTGCCAGAGAAATTCTCGAAACCAAAATTTGTCTCATAAAATTGACTCAGCAAATTGACTTCACCCACATCATTTCTGAATTGCGCAGTCAAAAAGAAACGAAAGAAAAACCTTTACTTAAATTATCACCTTTCATTGATGAGAAGGGTATCCTCCGCTCTAATTTACCCCCTGACATGAAATTTCCGGCGGTTCTAACCAAATCGAATCCTTTATCTAAGCTTATAATCTTAGACGCACATGAGCGTACTTTACATGGTGAAATCACTTTAGCTATGTCTTATGTCGGTCGCGAAATTTGGATTTTGGGCTTGTTCGAGTTGCAATCACAACCGCAGTGTTGCGCGAATAATTAAAGTATCACGGTCTGTGTGAATTTCCAGCAATGTGTTTTCAGTTGGACAGTTGCAACAATGTTGCCATTTTTCATCAGTACGGCAGAAATGCCGCTTTTATTACGTGCCTCGAACAGACCCTTTGTCTGGAGTCGGTCAAGCTAAAACTATTATAAGCAGGTGTATAACTTGTTTCCGTTATGCTGCCAAAGCATCTCAACAAGAGATGGGTGATCTCCCCTCTGTTCGCCTAAATTTAACTAGGCCTTTCAAACATAGTGGTGTTGATTACGCTGGAGCTATACTCATAAACAATTCAACATAAAGAAGCGCTGCTATCACAAAAGGCTATGTCTGTCTCTTTGTATGCATGAGCACCAAAGCCATACACCTAGAAGCAGTGTTGGATTTAACAACAAGCTCTTTCTTAGCAGCCTTTCGCCGCTTTGTTGTCAGACGAGGGGCGTGTACTGATTTGTATTCCGACTGCGGCACAAATTTTGTAGGTGCATCAAAGGAATTAAAAGTCTTGCTATACCGAAGTCAACTTTCAATGCCAAAAAATTTACGTGAAAGTTTTTCAAGTTCTGGAACTGATTGGCACTTTATCCCACCTGCTTCCCCAAATTTTGGTGGTCTGTGGGAAGCAGGATTTAAGCTCATGAAGCACCATCTAAAACGCGATGTGCATGACCGAACTTTAAGTTTCGAAGAATTAACCACTTTGCTTTCACAGATTGAAGGATGCCTAAACTCTAGGCCACTTTGCCCTTTATCATTTGATCCACGAGATGTCAGCGGATTGACCCCCGGACATTTCTTGATATGCGAACCCATCAGCTGCGTGCAAGAAGAAACCCTTCTGGAGGTTAACATCAATCGAATATGCCGATGGAAAGCAATTGAAAAAATCAAGCAGCATTTTTGGAAACACTGGTACAACGAGTACCTCAATCGTTTGCAAGCTCGTCCTAAGTGCCTTCATCCCCAAGTCGATGCAAAAATTAACGACCTAGTTCTTGTAGCAGACGTGCTTTGGGCGTATTTAGGAAGTGAATCCCAGAAAGAATGGGCGAGTGCGCGTAGTGTCAGTTTACTAAACACAAATTTATAAAAAGACCTATTTCTAAAATTTGTTTTTTACCCCTAGATGAAACAATGGATAGTTCTGAACACCATGATCCTCAGCTTATTGGACTAAGGGGCGAGGTGATGGAACCCGAGGCTGAAGACGCTGTGAGTCGGAGCATATCGGAGTAAAAAACTCGACTAGAACACTCCCAACTATAGGACGTCCTTCCTCTTGTGTCTACCCAGATTAAGAATAGTTGTTCTTGGTGGGGAGAATGTTCCCGTATTATATGTAACCAAAATATTCGAATTAAATAAACTTAAATTTTAACTTTAATATTTTATTGCACATGCAAACTATGAATTATCATTATATTGACAAGCATATTCATAAAACAGCAAAACATCGCAAAGAGCGAACTAAAACTAATGTTCTCATCATTTCCTTCTTACGCTGTCCTTCTTAGCGACACTTTATGCATTTGCTATATCGCTTAAGTTTGACTCTTTCACTTGGATTACGACGGCGAACAAATAAACACGTTTACTCTAACTGGAGTAATTTTCTTAATATTTTGAGTCTTTTTCATTTACCTGCGGTAATTAGGGTATTCATATCGCAACATTTAAATTATACATAGCTATTTTCTAAAAGTAACTTGTAGCCACAACACACATTTTCAAACTTTATACAGAATTTATAAAAAAATTTTATTAATTTTTTGGGTATGCAGATAACAGGCGTATAAAACTTTAGTAAAAGAAATGCAAATTTGGAGCGGCTAAAAATCGTAATTATTTTTTTTTTTGCTGACGGATTTGGCGGTTTTTTCATATAAATAGCGAAATTTAGGAAAGCTGGTGGTGACTGTTTTATTTTTTTTTGCAAACGGCCTTCCGCATATTCTTTCACAAGTACCTAATTCCTGTTTATAGGAAAACAGTGCAAAACGCCGTCAACAAAAAAAAAACAAATAATATTAAAAATCAACGCGATCTTTTAGCCGCTCAAAACTTGCACTTATTTTACTAAGATTTTATTAGCCTGTTAACTGCATACCCAAACAAATTATAAAAATTCTGGTTAAAAAGCTCGAAGTTTGAATAAAAATTTGTGGAAGTTTTCTAAATTCTTTATTAGGTTTGAAAGTGAACCATATTTTTATAAAATAAAAAATATCAAAAAAAAAATTTATTGTAAATATTGAAAAGGAAACGCCATTCATCCACTTTTGACCACCACTGTATGTATATACATATATACTTATATTCATATAATCAAGATTTCACGTAAAGATTCGGGAGAACGAAATAAATTTCAGGAAATCTTAGAATAAATATATACAATCATATCTCATTCTAATTTATATTGTTTCCTGGTTAATTTTTTTTTCATTTTATATCATTTAATTAGCTGCTTAGGCGAATCTTGAAAATAGGAAAAATTTTAAACTTTTTTGTTCTGGAGAAGAAGAGTAAATTTGTGTTTTGTGTGTGGATTTGTTATGGTACACATACTGTGGGAGCAGCAGTGGATGCAGTCGGCATGACACAATGGGGTGCACTATGGCTAGTCATGTCGGCTGCCGGGATTCTTTCATTCACTACTGTTCCCCGCGCCGTAGCAGAGAAACAGTCATGCCTGTCAAACGTCTTCACGAACGGACAAAAAAACTAAAAAAAAAGCCAGATACCAAAAAAAACTGGGAAAAGCGTTACATTAAATGCTTAAAATAAACTGAAAATCAACAAAAAATGAAAAAAGTTCAATAAAAAAAATAAGCCATTATAAAAGTTCCTGCTTGCCGTCCTAACTAAATGAAAGGGTCAACATTCCCATTTTATAACTACAATTTATTCTAAATTCATTTTCTTACATCTATTTCTTAAAGCTAATCATCCTAATACTAAGTCCTAACATCTAACAAAAAAAAGGTAAGTATGCTTAATAACAGGGGGTCTTCTTAAATCTAGAGTAAGTATATTGTGAACGTAGAACTAGGGTAGGGTAGTAGTGAGGTAAATTTAATTCAGGTATATTAGTAAAGTCCGGCAGGTATGTATATATCACAAATTTTGCTTTTGACACAAACTCCAACAAT
>NW_023463736.1:0-12931 GCF_013731165.1 Rhagoletis pomonella | reverse complement strand
CGTTGTTATTGCTTTAACAAGTATTGTAAAGTGTTTTTACTGTATTATTTTATTGTAAGTTAATTGTACTACAATTCGGTCATCGATGTCATTTATTTAACAATCCAGCGATACGAACCGGAGGATTTGGGAAATCCGGACGAGGGTTCAAGGATAATCGTAACAGTATGTATATATAATACGGTGTTCACATTAGAGCTCTAGATACCCGGGTATCGAGCAATGCGAGTAGCTCGATACTCGCTCGAAACTCGTTCATTGCTCAACTGCTCAAATGTTTGTTCAAAATTTTCGAGTTTCTGAACAATTTCATAAACAAAAGAAAATTTGTAAATTGTATTTGTCAGCAGCTGCTTTCTAATTCATGTTAAATAAATTTTATTATTGAATACCAATGAAACAATCTTTGCATTATATATCAATAATTTGAAAAATTTAAAAAGTTGCTACCAAAAATGTCAATATCATAAAAAAAAACACTGCTCAAATTACTCGAAAAAACTCGAATTTCTCGAGCTCATGCTCGAAAATTTTCGAGTAATGAGCATTGAACAAGTGTGCGAGTACTCGCTGCTCATATACCCGGGCTGTTTGAAAATGTGCGGACAAAATCGAGAGCTCTAGTTCACATGAGGCGATTTTACAGGCAACTTTTAGTTGAAAGCAACAATCGCCTGGTGTGAACGGCTTTTCAACTAACCGCTTCCAATGAAGTTGGGGTGCAGCCAACTTTTGATTCAACTAATCGTCTCTAAAATTTCCTGAAAAATCGACTCATGTGAACACCGTATAATGAATATGTGTCGACGCTTGCACCAATGCAAAGCTTATCAGTAGGGGTATTCTCGATCCGTTGCATACAGTCTAGCATGGTGCATAGATAGCATAAATAGCATGATTGGCTAATTTTGTTGTTTGTTGAACACATCAAACAACAACAAAATTATCGAATCATGCTATATATGCTATCTGTGCACCGTGCTAGACAGTATGCATCAGATCGAGAATACCCCTAGTGTAAGCCACTAGTGCATTTGTGCATGCATACTCTGCTAATTTGATGCTTCACAGCAAGGTGATAGTCAAATTGCTGCTGCCGCGGTGTCGTTGTGCTTTCACAAATTGCTTTAGAACTGTCTGGTTGCTTTTATAATTTCATAGCAAAACGGCAGCCAAAACATTCACTTTTTTCTTGATTGCTGTTGCTTTGCTTTCAATATCATACATGCCGAAGTCAAAGCTCAGTAAAATCAAATTAACAGCCGTATTCTAACAAAGTCACAAACTTTAGCTCATAACTGCTGTGAATTCTACTGCGCCTCAAAGCGTGCCGCTGCAAAAAATATGCCGCTACAATACAAATTTTTAAATTTTTGTGTATTTTTCTAGCACTCAAAATCGAATTTTGTGTGACACATTTCTCGGCGCACTAGAAATCACAACAGTGATGAGCTAAGTGTTGTGACTCTGTTAGAATAGAGGGGTAAATTAAAAAATTACAGCATTTTCCAATCCTGAAAAATCGAAAAACAACAAAGTCTAAGCGGCAGAAGTGATAGCTGCTGTTTCAGATATCACCACATCACCACATCTCCTCCTAACACTTTTTCCTTTAGACTTCAGCAGGGATCGAACTCGAATCATCGATGTGAAAACTCAGAAACGCTAGCCACTAAACTAAGCACGGCCCGTAAACTCTTGTTGCTGATCGATTTCCTTATAGTACAACCTTTTCCACTCAAGTGCGGCGGTCTCGCCGCTATTTCAACTTGACAGCGTGGTTGTTATTATTAGTTCTATACATTAATTAGAATTATTGTATAGCTTTAGATCGGTTGATCCCAAACTACTTCTTTGTTATTGTTAGTGTGGCGTAATATTTATTTCAACAAGGTTATTGAGCTTTTTGCCAAGATTGTTTTTAGGAAAAATGGAAAACAGGTTTCAAGCCTATCCGACCGAAGAAGCGTTGACTGTGCAGTGTGAAACCATAGATTTACAGGAATCACCTTGTGCCGATTAAGGAACGGCAGGCAATGGTGAAAAAACTTAAAATATAGAATACAACTTCTATATACCAGCTTTGATGGTACGCCTTAACGTTATCCAATTGAATTGAAATTTTGTATTAATAACACTGATCGATAGGCAAGAGAAGGCAAGAACAGCACTCAAATTGTTATGGTACATATATTTAAGACGTTTATTCCGAATATGTATACTCTTCGCATTTTCAATTTGGTTCTGGTTCGCGAATTTTTGCTAATTTTACAAATGGTTTGGTTGCTAAAATTCTGAAAGCTATATTTTCCTTTACAATGGGAAACTTTTATTTATGAAAACGAATATGAAAGTGTTAAATTCAACAAATAAGAAGAACATAAATAGTTTAGCCATTAGTTGCAAATCCGGCGTTTAATCTAGTAAAGATTTCGTAAATGGAATATTATTTGTCAAAGATATATTAAAAAATTTAGTTGCACCGTTAGTATTTTTAACGAACAATTTTCTACAAATACATATACATATATATAAAATGGAGCCATATACTTTACTGCGAGGCGAGTGATGCGCACTACTGAATATTTCCTCAAATTTCAAGGTCCTTCCAAAATCCTGGGAAGGCTTTTGAAATTGTACAGTTCTGCTGCATATGTATTCTGCTTTGACTGGAACATACTAATAAGTCCCTAGAACATTTGTTTTTGTTCGCTTATATTTACAAATTACATATGAGCCGTTTGTTTTGAAAGTTGCGTAAGTCATTTTATGCCGTTTGAATTCAGTGATCATTTAACCGTATGTGAACGCGTCGATTTCATCAGCCAAAGGTAAGAAGTTTCGTCATTAGTTAATGACGGTAGAGCGATTTACAGATGCATTCAGTTAGAAGTAGCCAACCATTCAAGAACAAGAGGTGGAAATGACTTATGCCCATTTACAAAAAAAAACGACTCATATAAAGTATAAACAGAACCAAATCGTTGAGCGAATTTCGTCGGACGGAGCGATGCCGTCGGGGGATATTCACCGCAACATTCTGCATACCGCCACCCTGCGTGAGTTGAATGCCAAAGTTTAACGCAAAATCGCCTCGTGCGAACACCTTTTAAACTTCGTTGTTTGGAAAGCAACAAAACTTGTGATACATTGCTACGTAACAGCTCCCCTTATATATGTTTATTTGTTTCTACAACCTTTTGACAATTTATGCCGAAACCTAAGCATATTGTATTGTATATAATAGCAGTAGAAGAGATGTTTAATTTATTATATATGTACATAAATATGTACATATGTACATTTTTTTTTTATTTTTTTGGGGTTTAAATATGAGAAAAAGTTTTGTTTTAACAAAACGTATATTTTTTATTTGCTTGCACAGCGATAAACACGAAATACTATGTAAATGATGGTTAGAAGCGATTTTGTTGTATTCTCGCTATGCTAATACGCTAGGTTGTAAACTAATACTGAAACTCGGCGGGCCCCCATATTAAAGCCGTATGGCTTTTATTTAACTAATAGCGTTTTCTTTTCTCGAAAAAAGGCTGCACTTATTCTGCCTTGTGTTAGCGCTGTCACATTTTCATGTTCTTTTCTCAGCCCTTTCACAAGGCGTCGTGTTCTTTTCTCAGAAGGTTGCGCTCTGATCCGGCGAAAGTGCTGCCTTTTCTGCCCTCAAATAAACGTGAGCGTGAGAGTTGCATGGTTGATTTTTAATTTAATCTTGTAAAAATGCAATTATTTTCCCTATCAGAAATAAGTGTTTTGCTTTAAAATTGTTAAAGACTTACAGGCCAAGTGAATAATTCAGCTTTATTAAGTTCTTTAAATAAATTGTGATGGAGTAGTATATTTTCTGTTTCATTCTCATATAAAGAACGCAACATTTTCTCAGGTTTCAGGGCAATGCAAAGCAAGAGTTCCCATATAAAAGGGCAGAACTTTTTTTGAGAAAAGAAAATGCTATAATTTAACTAATTTAATTTCATTATGTACATTGGCTCAACTATGCCACTTTATGGGTATTTTCCACCGTTTTTTAAACAGCGCATCTCTTAAAAATTTAATAATGGCCAAAAAACCATTGCTTTCAAAATATAAGTTTTTCCAGATTTATTTAAAAATCTTAAAATCCTTATACATTTTGAGACGCACGATTTTTTGAGTGGGTAGGACCGAAATTCACTCGACAGAATGTACCTCGTTTTTAAATTAGGAACTCACATGCCTGCATATTATGAAGAGGAATGCTGAGATTTATCCAAGTCGTGCAGATTAAAAAATTATAGTTTAAAAAACTAAAACCTCCCTATTATAATTGCCATTCGTACTGTCATCAGGTGAGTAACTTGAGAATAGAAATCGCTGCATCTTTTAGGCGCATAAATATTACATAGTTACATCCCGAGCTAATAAAAGAAAGGTAAGAAGGTAAAAACAAGCTTCGGTGTAAATTTTATGTCCGAGTTAATTATAAATTTGATTAGTAGTAAATTTTTCATCAATCATTTTTACTCTTCACAGTCATGAAAGTATATATGATGTAAATTATTTACCATTATGGTGTATTATTTACACCAACGGAGTTTATTTAATGTTCTGGAAACAAGAAAACTTGTATACCACTGGCGTAATATATGTATATACCGAAAATCAGTATAAAAATTTTACGTGTATTTACAGTATAAATAATACACGAAAAAGCGGTATAACCTTAACACTGAATCCAAATAAACTGTTAAAACACTGCGCTTAGAAATGGCATATTATTTATATTGAAAATGTATATCACGCCGATGCAAAAAATACGCAAAATATTTTGATGCATTTTTGACTTTGGTGCTACTGAGTACGTTGTGGAAAAATTTCCTAGCTGTGTCGATAAACCGTATCGCACTAGGACAAAATATGTTTTAATTTTTACCGTGGCAGTATATGTAAATCCAAAACTTTAAAGCCGTTTTTCTCGAGTTTTGCTTTTTTTGAGTTATGACACTATAGAAGCAATTGGGATACCTCGATTTTTTTTTCGTATTATTTTTGAAAAAAGAATATTCGACTATATGATACCAAGGCGTAGACAAAAGTATATCAAAGTATGATTTTCCTATTCATGCGAGATCAAATATTGCGAATTCGTTTGCATAAATAAATGGTGATGATATAGCTTTTAGACATTTGGAAACCAAACATTTTTTTTTTTGAATTTTACAATAATTCGCAAACAAGAACCAATCTGAAAAAAACGGTTTCTGATTGTACCCTAGAAATATGAATGTTGTTTTTGCCTTTTTCTTAAAACGATTTTTTGTAGACCTGAATTATTTTTTCATAAACATTCACCACGTCCGCTAAGGTCTAACAAGACGTGATATATACAACCCCCAATCGAATGTATGCATATAGTAATTTATTTATGTATGTACGTATATAGTATTTTAATGCTCATATAATATGATAAAACCCAAATTAAAATTAGTTTTAATTTTTTATAAATTCTCCACAACCTTAAAAAAATTATCTGCTAGATTTGATCAACACTCCTAAGCCGGATGAACGCGCTATTATGACATACGTGTCCTGTTACTATCACGCCTTCCAGGGAGCCCAACAGGTTGGAAATGTGACGCATGTACCCGAACCCACAAGACAATACACCTACGTCCCGAATTACAATGTGACTAAACTTCACATCAATACACTTATTCATTTTATTCTTTTACAGTTTGTTTTTTGGAAAATGCGACCTTATTACACAAATCGAACTTTATCTAAATAGAACTAAGGCGCTCTAGCCCAGTTTGTGGACAATACTAAGATTTTATTTTACATAATACGCTACGCGCTAAATGCTAATAGCTCTCTACGCTCACAGTTTTTAATTGCATTGTGTTTGTTTTTTAACTAGCCTTTACTTCTTTGTGGCGTAATTTTCGTAAATTTGTGCCACTATACACTCTCCTTGCATAGAAATGAGTAAAGTTAAATAATATTCGTGAAATCAAAATTAAACTTGTGAAACAAAAATCTATTTTATGAATATTAACTTTTCCAAAAGGCAAATTACACAACAGTTATTCATAAAGAAATGGATCTAGGAGTGTCTCTTATTCGTTTTGCTTTCGCCTGTGCTTACATATGTACTTATGTATTTACACACATACATATATGTACTTGAGTTGGTATATGTATAGGTGAGGTATTGATTCCCATAGTTCGAAAATATCTCCAACTATTGCATGCATTTCTTTTTATTCTATAGGTTTCTTTGTCAAGTGTACTTATTTAACTCTTAATAAAACTAAATCTAGATTTCAGGCTAATTAGTTGCATTTGAATACGGCTTTTAATTAGCAAGGTTCCTTTTTTTTGGTTTTTAAAAATTGACATATGTATACAGATTTATGTATATGGAAGGATCTCGAGAAAAGCTCTCAAATTTAAATATATTTTGGGAAAAACCATATATTAATAGGAACTTTTTTAATGACAACCTACGTAAATTATATAGTTCTTTGAGATATATAGATTTAGGGATGTGTAGCTCATAAACAAAACCATTTGCCGACCTCTGAAACGCAGCCGATTTTGGAGTACGTGTCCGAAAACATATCAAAACATACATATGTATTAACCCAGGTTTTAAAAGCTGCATGGTCTATACCAAAAAATTGGTACAGAGCGCGTTGCCGACCCCTAAAAAGGGTTTTATTTTAAAATCTTTTGTATATCAAATTAGTGGGGAAATGAACTTTAAAAATTCGCATGGTACTGAAAACTTACGGCGCTGATCAAAAACATGCATAGTTCATTTTCGAAAATAGTCATTTACTCTAACGCTTATACCTTCCACATTACTTACGCTGAGAAAATGCTATTGATGTTTTTAAACATTTAAAAAATGCGAATGTGTAGTAAAGTGTGAAACTCCTATTTGAAGTACATGGCCGGGTTACCCCCTTCTTTATACTCTGTAGCTTTGAAAAAATTAATTTGCAATAATTTCAAAATAAAACTTTCTTATCTTACAAAAAGAAGTTGCGAAACAAACATTGTAAGTGAATAGACATTCTTTGGTAAAAAAAATTGGCATGCTCATTGCCAGAATATTCTTCGATTAAGCAAAATTAGCGGAACAAATGTTAACAAAGATATATTTTGCCGGAATCCGAAAAAATCTGGATGTTACTTTACTTTAGCCCTAAAACCGCCACACCCATTTCTACTGGATAGGTATTCTACCGTAATCTGAAATAAAATTTACATTTTAGGAAAAACATGATTTTAGACACTTAGGTTGCAAGGTAATATAATTATTTGCTTAAATATCGATATGGTATAAAAAGAAAAACAGCAACGTATATCTACTACATGCCATTAACATAGGTACGTATTTAAGAACAATAGATAAACTAGATTTTTTAGAATCGTCATTGAAGTTTCCCAACAAAGGTGTTGCGTTTTTTTGCCGCTCCAATAAAATTTAGTTTGTTTATTTAGGACATACATTGTATGTATAGAGGTCTTATATCCCTGCAGAAAATCTGACTAGCTCAAAGCTAGACCTTTTGCCGACAGTACTAGTTCTAGCTCAATACCCAAACAATGCTTTCAACTGTCTACTTTTATACGGCGATGCCATTGGCGGTGGCAATTGTCGCCCAGAAAACGTTTTTAAGATTATTTTGGGATATTTTGTTCGTTTTTTTTTTCTTTTACAGATTCCATGTTTGTTATATATTTTATAACAAAAAAATTATTGTACGCAACAATTTGAATTCATTAAATCTGAAAACTCACAACTGACTCCACCACGATTTGAACTCGCGACCAACGATGCTTGAGTCCGAGGTCTTCTCGCTGAGCTACTTTCATATTGTACGAGAAGTAAGAATTAGTACACTTACACCGCAAGTTTCAATTGTCCCGCTCTGCAGCCGTTTTGCACCAGTTCAGAGATAGTTTTGAAATATGTAGTTCGGAACCAGCGCTTTGCCAGACTGTCTCCAAACTTTACTGCAGGGACTCAATGCCTTCACCTGTATATGTGACTGCCATCTCTGATGTTAATTCTAACTTTGGAAACCAAAAATAAATTTTACTGTAAACCCAAGGCACATTGAACAGGTAGTATCAGTAGAGCAAATGATTTGATTTTTTTTTTTTCAAATTATTTGGTCAAATTTCAATTATTTTTAATTTATTCTTACAAAAATTCTATGTATGTATATTGTTGGAATCTACCCACTGGGAAAATAGGTAAGCACCTTGCGAGGTAAGCCATGTTTTCTTTCAGTTTTTAGTACCAAAATTGTCATCATGGCCAATGTCATCTACTAGTAAAGGGCAAAATGAACACCTCCGAAGACACATTACGTTGTCAGTTGCAAAATAACGTGCAGCCGAAGTTATTTCCAAGCACCGAACTACTCCGAGCGACTGCTCTGCATTACACGTAACTTACTTTGTAAAGCGGCTCAGAAGTATGTCTGATACCAAATGTACATTCTAAATTCCAACTTACATAAGGCGGCCATGCCTTTGTAAAAGTAAGGGACGGTCGGCAGGGAAATGGTAATGACTGCCAGGTGAAGAGTAAGTTGCTAATAAGGTATTATTACGTGCTCCTAATTCCCACTGGGTATTTGCATGTGAAACCTTTTTCCATACGAAACAAGCGATTGAATAGCAGCTTTTGGAACATTCGCCCAGGTCAGCAGCACAACCGCTGATTACTGGGCCTTGCAAAGGATTGCTTTTCTAAGAAAGAAAGTTGCAAAAATTTTTATTTTTTCCAATTTAAATTTTTTATTTTTTTTTGTATTTCACATGGCACGCTTTGATTTAGAAGAAAAAACTCAGAACAGTTTATGACACTTTCGATACCAGAAGCAACAACAAAATGCACGGAAATGTTGTTTTTGCTCTAATGCTACCTGTTTGATATGCCTTGTGTAAACCTCACATTAATATTAAAGATAACAGATAAGTCAAAGGTAGATTCTTGTATCAGAAACTAGTTTTTGAGAAAACAGGCATTAAGAATACGGTACAATACACCAATGAACGTATACATATTTATACATACAGATGTATGTATATTAGGGTGGTCCTTGAAAATTAAATGAGCGATTTCTTTCAGTCTCTCCCCTTCAATCGGTAATACCACGGTCACAGATATCACATACAAATTTTGACTTTGAGACTCAAAAAATTAAAAATATTTGTTTTATCTAATACCCAAAATCGATACTACTATAGTCGAAGATATCACATATAAATTTTGGCCCCGATTGGAGTCGGTTAAGGCGTGGCGCACGAGGCCAAAGTTCAGATTCCTCTATAGAGACTCAAAAAATTAAAATTATTAGTTTTTTGCCAACTCATACCCAAAATCGATACTACCGTATTCGAAGATATCACATACAAATTTTGGTCCCGATTGGAGTCGGTTAAGGTATGTCGCGATGGGGTCCAAGGCCAGATGCTCCATGGAGACTCAAAAAATTAAAAATATTTGTTTTAGTTAATACCTAAAATCGATACTACTAAAGTCGAAGATATCACATACAAATTTTGGTCCCGATTGGAGTCTGTTAAGACGTCTTCATAGGGTAATCTGAATTTTGACCCCTGTGCGCCACGCCTTAACCGACTTCAATCGGGGCCAAAATTTATATGTGATATCTTCGACTATAGTAGTATCGATTTTGGGTATTAGATGAAAAAGTAATAATTTTAATTTTTTGAGCTTCCATAGAGGAATGAATCTGAACTTTGCCCCCTGTGCGACACGCCTTAACTGTCTCCAATCGGGACTAAAATTTATATGTGATATCTGAGGCTTAGGAAATCATATGTAAAAATTTACCTCCTACAATTAAGGACATTGTATATACAATATATGTGTGTGTCTATGTAAGCATTTGTGAACACAGCTGAAGCAAATTTGCAATGACTCGTTAGCCCAAAATATAATAGCGCAATAGTAGTGAAAGAAATCAGCTGTTACCGCTAATATTAGCAGTGACTGCCGCAGCAAACACAATCGGGCGTTGGCAGTGAATGCGTTATTTGACATTCATTTATTCTTTTGTACATTATTGTTGTTGTGTTATGGTCTTCAGTGACATACAGAAGTTGTCTTCGTTTCATATACTAACCCTGGGATTCAGTAATTCAGTCTCATCTCAAGTCACTAAATTTGAGACTAGCAATTAGTGACTGTTTTTGTGACTTGAAATGATTTGGGTATTCTGTAGGAGAGAGTCACAAAAAGTTCAACAAAAATGTGTGGTGGAAACAAACACAGACAGTCAACTGATAGCGTTTATGTATGTATGCCTTTTGCCCGCGCCGCTCAAAGAGTCGCAATGGCCGAGTGGTCAAAGCATTAGGGTGCCGGTCGAGAGCTCCGGGTCATCTTCGGACTTGAGGATTTATTATTATTTTTTTCTTTTTTTTTGTTAGTTTTATTTTTTTTTACATAATCTTTAGATTTTAATGTTTTAAAAACAAAAAATAAATTTGTTTCAATGAATTTGTATGATATGAAAGCATTTTGGTTTATTTCCTATTTAAATTGTTGAACAAATATTTCTTCGCTTCATTTTCGCGTTTTTTTTAAATAAAGCAGTTATCTTTTCCTTCCAGCTGACACATTAGTGACTTTATTTTGAGACTTGAGACGTGAGACAGCTTACAAATAGTCTCGAAATCCATATATCACCACCAAAAGTCACTATTAGTGACTAGAGGCCGCTTACTGAATCGCAGGGTAAATCAAATTCAAAACGCGAAGTTGAAGAAGACGAAGTAAGCTTGTCAGTATTGCCAGCTGCCACAGGTGTGTTCTGTGTCGCTTCATTGGTCAGCATACTTTCTAAAAAAAAAACAGCTGAGTTAAAAAACTGTCACTGCCACCGCGCTATTGTATTTTGGGCATTTCTATGTGGTCTAGATCCAATACCATCGATCATCGCTTTCATCCTTGTCACCCGTTGCCTGAATGTATCTTCTTGAATATTTTTTGGCACGTGTGCACCCATTTTTTTAACAATCTGCTGCATGTGGATTTTGCATTGTTTTACTAAGTTTCCAGGGTTTGCAATTATCAAGTACTGCTTTACTTATCTTTATTTATAAGTATTATAGGCAATAGGTTCTATCAAAAAGTTGCAGGCTGCTTGAATTTTTATATTACTAACTTGTGTTCTATTTGTTGCTTTTTCTTTGCTTGCATCCTAACAGACTTGCAGAATACTGCGTTGCCAGATGAAAGAGCAGTCATGACGTACGTGTCATCGTATTATCATTGCTTTAGTGGCGCTCAAAAGGTCGGTTTTCGTCACAAAATTTTAGCAACATCATAAATACATAATATTCATTGTTCTATGTGAATAACACTTTTGATCAGTGGGTGTATTTTTAAAATCAAAGGTTTTGTCAGACTTGGCCTATAATTTCACTTTATAAGGATTTACGGCTTTGTTGTTGCCTCTTTTTCTGTAAAATGAGTACAAAATTACACAACAAACAGTGTTATCCATATAGAAGTACATACAAAATTATAATTAATTAATACATGCAAGGTTAAAAGCCTTGTTTTTATGTAAGTACACGGCGTAGTAACACCCCTTTTTAATCGCTTGGTTTTGCTATTGCTTAATTGCCTTACTTTCGTTATAGGGCGTTCATTCCAATATAATTTTCCGAAAGTGATTTCGCAATTATTTACAACTAAGTATTTTATCTACTGTTAGGCGGAGACGGCAGCTAACCGTATTTGTAAAGTGCTTAAGGTGAACCAGGAGAATGAGCGCCTCATGGAGGAGTACGAACGTCTTGCAAGCGATGTAAGTAATATTTGTAAATGATGTGCCGTTTTTTTATGATTTTTTCGATTGTGATAGCTTTTGGAATGGATACGCCGGACAATGCCATGGTTAAACTCTCGCCAGGCAGACAATTCGTTGGCCGGTGTACAAAAGAAGTTAGAAGAATACCGAACCTATCGTCGCAAGCACAAGCCGCCACGTGTGGAACAAAAAGCAAAACTCGAAACAAACTTCAATACTTTGCAAACAAAACTTCGCTTATCTAACCGTCCGGCATATCTACCGACCGAGGGCAAGACGGTCGCTGATATTTCGAATGCTTGGAAAGGACTGGAGTTAGCGGAAAAGGCATTTGAAGAATGGCTTCTTGCTGAAACAATGCGCTTGGAACGCTTAGAACATCTGGCGCAAAAATTCAAGCACAAGGTAGATTTACAATTTTCGAAAAGTTGTTGCGTTAAATTTGTTTATTCTTATAATTTTTTAAAAGGCTGATGCTCATGAGGATTGGACTCGCGGAAAAGAAGAGATGTTGCAGTCTCAAGACTTCCGTCAATGTAAATTAAATGACTTGAAAGCCCTCAAGAAAAAGCATGAGGCTTTTGAATCCGATTTAGCTGCTCATCAGGATCGTGTCGAACAGATTGCGGCAATTGCTCAGGAATTAAAGTAAGATTTTACTGTCAATGCCAATGCTAATTTAGTTCCTTTTGGGGTCAAGTTCTGTGCGAGTTTAACTCTGTTTGTCATCCAAACTAAGCTTAAACTCAGTATGCAGTATTGGGTGATACGTGCGGATAAACCGTTGCTGAATACCGAAGTAATGTGTCACTTGCTGAATTATGGCGAACACAAACTGCATTCCATTGTATGTGTCCAGACTTTAGGGTATACCATAGCGGAGAAACACTTCTTTGATCAGGATTCTGCTACAGTTACTAGCGGTAGCTTCTGTCAATGGGTAATTTCCATCCAGCGTGTAGCTACATCCTGTGCAATCATGATCCATTGATAGCTATCCTTATTTTTAGCAAGGGTCCAAAAAAATTCCACCGCTATGATCTCAAATTGACGCTTGCTACTTGTTT
>NW_023463735.1:0-12931 GCF_013731165.1 Rhagoletis pomonella | reverse complement strand
CAAGGTTTATTTCTTAGAGTTTGTTTTTTTTCTTTCGTTTGCTTGTAATTAATATGACCAATTACCGCCTTCAGTTGTAATTTCTTTCTTCCAATGAGCATAAACTGCGGTTAAGGCTTGGTGGAAATGAACTATTAATCACATCCTTGAAATTTCCAAGAATTAAAAAAAAATTGATGTCAGAGATACGTTCGTAGTAAAAATATTTTAATTATTGCAAATTATCGAAAAGATGCTACAAATGTAGATTGCCGAGCTCATGAAGGTTAAGAACAATTGGTTTTTGTAATTTTGGTGGGCGTGGTAGTAAATCGATCTAATTCTTCATTCATCAGCAAAAATACCACGGAGTGCAAATTACAGGAAAATCGGAGCACAATTTGTACTTTTTGCCATATTTTTTTATAGGGATCTTCAACTTTGCGGCGTTACCAATATACCTAGAAGAAGTGGTAAACATTTTTGATAATAAAATTTGCCGGTAACTAAATATTTGGTAACGTGCAGGATAGATGATCTGTAGAAGCTTGCCGCCTATTAATAATACAATGTCATCCAAATGCGTGATAATCCTACGGCGCCCTTCCATGTCGCACAGTAGTGTGATTACCGCTGCGACCTATAGGGAAGAGGGAATAGGAACACCCCTTGGTCAATGAAACTTCCGCAACTGCTGCAGCGCACTAACTAAACCTCAGCTCGACACGGGTGACCCGTCATCCTATAGCGATTTTGTGGTCCACACTAATGGAACCTCTATTAGCTTCGGTGTTAGACACCTGTTTACCCCTTTACCATTTGAATTCATATTTTTCATAAATTTTAGGCTACTAAATTTGTTAAGTAATGTCAAAGAATATATATAGATAAACTTATCTACGTTCTAATAATTTATATATATGTTTTTAGTATTGTAGTACAATAAGTATGTGTCTTTATAATAATTGTAGATATCGCTCCATTGCTGGAATAACGTCTTGACCCAATTAATTATGCAGAAATAAGCGTCAACGCTTTGTATGTTTTGGAAAAGCTTTTAATCTTTTTTGGGTTAAATTTATGACTACGTACTTATATTTATTATAGATTTTTAGTTAGCTAAAAACTTGATGGATATTTTTCTTGAATTTTTGATATTTTTTGCTTTGTTGTTATTCCAGAAAATTACCGATATGCATACATATGTATACAGTACATATTCAAAAACTTATAAGCATATAACTATAACCTATTACACTACTACTTCGGTTTATATCTTACTCTATATTTATATGTATGTATTTAAATATGTATATGCAATGACATGATACATTTAATCTAATGCGAGTATGGTCTTAGAATTTATAGAATTTATGGAATTTATAGAATTTAATACTGCAACACTTTACATTACTCTCTACATTGATGCTGAGGATCGGGTCACAAACGACACACACAAACTAATCGGCAAGCCAGACAATCCACAAAAACTTATGCAGAAATAAACAAAGACAATGCAATTTTTTTTTTATTTTGACAAGCATTAGTAAGCTGCTGGTTATTATAGCAAAGTGTTAGCAAAACAATATATACTGTACCGCACGAACCTCCCTGGGGGAAAAATTGCGAGTAGATAATTTTGAATGTGTCCTCTTTGACGACGCCCGTCGGACACTCAGCCTTAAAACCGCGATAAATTCGTTTGATTTCATCCTCTGTGAAACGTGTGGTACGACTGAGGGCACTTAAGGAGTCGGGTCGATAACGTGCGGGCGTCTCAAATTCTTCCAATTCGGAATCTGCAAAGAAAAAAAGAACGCAGAAAAGAAGAGATAAGTGTAAGAAAAGGGTACAAATATATGTATGTACATAGCAAACAAAATAAGAATTCAACTAAAAACATATGTAGGTATATATTAGGGTGGTTCTTAAAAGTATCTGCGAGAATTTGAAAATAAAAAAAAATGTGTGGTCGCTACCAGGATTTGAAAAAATTAAATTTTTTAACATCTCTGTGAGTTTATAAATTTATATCCACACTGAGTTGTACATAGGTGGTCAAAGTAAAATGTAAATCATTTCTAACCCTGGTAGCGACCTCTAATTTCTTTTTTAAAATTTGAAATATTCGTGGATGGCTTTATTTTGAAAGTATTTATATTTTTGATATTTACATATGTATGTACATTAGACCATATCAGAAAAAAGTTTGACTTTTTACATTTTTCGTCATTTCGTTGGCGCCTACAGTCGTATATCATAAATCGATGCTTTTGCATCGAGAAGAAAATTTTTTGTTGAGAAGTTCATTGACCTCAAATACGCCATTCTAATGTTTAACTACCAGTTCTCAGTTCTTATCACCTTAACATACCACCCTAATGTCAGTTAATTCAAGTTAGCCAAGTTAAAGTTTTTGAAAAATAGTTTTCTGATTGTTCTAGTTCAAGTATTTATTAAAAAAATATACTGCCGAACATAATAAATTGGCGTAACCGATAAATGTAAAACTGCGACCGCTAGGTTCAGCGAAAACATAATTTTTTTTTTTCGAAATTTCTTGGCAAAAATACTTTAGAATCAAGGGTGTACGGTGAACTTTTTTTTTGTTTGCTTGTAAGGTGGTACAGTCTAATGTGCATATGCATGCAAGTCTATTAGGTTGGTAAAAAAAGTGTTTAATGTTAAACTCTCACCCCTAAGATTTTCCTAAATCAAAAAAGAACACCCATATGTTTTGTTAATAAAAGGGTAATTAGAACCGTGGGAAAAACACTTTTTCGTAGAAATGGTATAGCATTATTGAAATCAATATTTTTTTGATCGGAAAACTCATTATCTCTTCAAGAGACTTGGAAATAATAATACCCAATTGTTTATTTTACCATTTTTTAATACTAATGATTTTTTTTGTGGGTCCCCAATTGGATTTTTTAAGGTTTTTAGGGACCCATAAAAATAGTTAATATTAAAATATGGTTATATAAATAATTGGGCATTATTATTGGATGTCCACTAAAGAGAAAGACAGATTTCCGGACGAAAAATACTGATTTTCAATAATTTTTTACCCTTTCTACGAAAAAGTTTTTTTTTCCAACATAAAATACATGGAAAACTTTATGAGCTTTGTGGCAATTCTAAATATAATTTGTTTAACAAAAATACGGGTATTATTTTCTTCCATTTAGAAAAATCCTAGAGTGTGAGAGCTTAACAAGCGGGAGGCATGATTTTTGGACCACCCTAATGCATATACATACATATATATATAATCATGTACACTTCAGTACAAAACTATTGTGAAATTGTGCGATTTTCTCTTTCTGAGCTTTTAAATTCTAAGCAGATACGCTTAAGCGCGTCTGATTTGAAGTGGTTTAAGGGATTCACCGAAAAAGCGCACATGATGCTTTATTTTTTAACTTGTTAAACTTATTTATTGAATTAGATTTTTTTCGTTTTTGAACGCGTTCAATGTGGGCACACAAATACAATATTTGCAAAGTGTTTGTCGCGTCAGTGCATCTCAAGGCTTACTTACACACATATGTATGTACATATGTACTTTTGAACACATATGCATAAGTATGTATGAACATTATCAATTGCGGTATCTATAAGAAATTCGCTTGCCTTTATATGAAGGTGTTGGAGCAAATCTTGTTCTGGCAAGTCATTGAAGCAAACTGGTAGCGAACCAGTAAATGCGTGTGTAAGTTTTTTCGTTTATCAAATTTCTCCAGCTTTTTTTTTTATGTAACTATTTTTACACAATACTCAATATTTCTTTCTATTTCTTATTTATTCTATACGCCATTTTGATTCTCATGTCCCTGAGGGTATACGAAATAATGCCACAGCTGTAATGTTTGTCCTTTATTTTCTTTTCTCTCCCTTACAATATTTACGCTCCACTGCTTCTTTTGTACTACGACATAGTTATTATACTTTTACCTTTTTTCAGTCTTCGAGTTTGCGCGTTCATGAAAAAGTGTGTACTGTTTGGCTGAAGTACGGTGAAGATGCCTAATGGCAACTGTGAAGCATCGTTGTGATTTTTCTTAAGAAAAAGCCTTTGAGTGCCCTTTGGTAGTTAAGTCAGTAAATAGCGGCTGTCTAAATCTCAGTATTCTGTTTACAGTGTAGGAGGTAACCAGCATGAATATATCAAATGTACTTCTTTAATTTATTCTATTTTTATATTTATTTGGCCTTCCTAAAGCATATCCCTGTTCAGAAACTAGTTAGGCACAAAGCTAGGTACAGTCAAATTACGATAAACTTGTAGATTTTTTGTATAGTGGTCAATTCCTATTGCATATTGTGAGGCTAGTGGCAGAGTTTGTATGTATATAAAAATCGCCGCCATCTTGAAAACGACGGTGGTAAAGTATTTTTACAGATCATGCGATGGCCAGAGCAATCGTTGTACACTGCTTTTGCACAGCTTAGTCCATAGCTACTCTGGACTTCTATTTATCTTAGAGATCGGGAGTCTCAGTGAGTGTTTACCCCTGAACTCAGGTACCCAAATCTTGTGGCAGACACTTTCCTCGCGCAATTGTCTGCTTTTCTCATTTCCCGCAAAATCACGATTGTAAGCATTTCCGACAGCCATTGCCGACCAAAGGGTCTTGAAGACAGCCTGATTGAGTGTATATAGCAAAGACGTGTTGTGAGGAGACCAGCATCATGCATCTTGTTTTATAAATTTTTATAGATCTCACACGTCTGTAAGGCAGATTAGAATCTTTCGGTTGCATTGAAGGTTTTAAGATTCGCATTTCCTCTATGGCTAGCTTCGAAACCTTGATGCGTTGTATTTTTCCCTTCTATTTATTACAAAGGCGTTAGATCTGCAAAATCTAATTATCTACATACAGTGACTCAAACAAATGACCAGGTGTTGATTTTCTTCAAATATTCGTAATGTTTTTCGGGATATTTTTTTTTGTAATTTTTATATAAAAACATCGTCTAAGCTTTAACTAAAACCGTGTAAATCAAAGTTTCAAACTTTATAAAAACTTTACGAAAATTCAACTAATTTTCATCAAAATTTCAACTTTTTAATTGTTATTTTTATAGCCCATACAATTTTAGTGCAAGTTTCAAAAGCGCGTCTGTTTTTGAGAATTTTTTTTTGGAGGCTACTTTTTCGGGGTTTTTAATATAACGAGCGCACTTTACAAAAACTTGCGTTGATATTTTGAAATTTTATTGCTGACGGTCTCCCGCATTTAATTTCATAAGAAATTCATACTTATATGAAAAAAGTGCAAACATGCGTCACAAAAAAATCCTCAAAAATCAACGCGATTTTTTAGCCGTTGGAAACTTGCCCTTCACTGGACTAAAATTGTATGGGCTACTAAAAAAACTTTCTAAAAATTCTGAATAAAAAGTTGAAATTTTAATGAAAAGTTGTTGAATTTTCCTAAATTTTGTATAAAATTTGAAACTGTGATTTACACGGTTTTGGTTACAGCTTAAACGATATTGTTATACAAAAATAACAAAAAAATTTATCTCAAAAAACAATACGAATACTTGAGTAAAATCAACACGTGATCTTGTGTTTGAGTCACTGTAAATCTGGCCTAAGTATTTCAATCTAAAAAAAAATTATTTAGATTTCCTTCTTTTAATATCCGCTTTTCGTCAAACAGTTTGAGTCTCCTCTACTTCTGTTTTTTGTTTAGTTTTAGTCATAAAAAATATTTAAAAAAAAATCGAGTCGCTTCACTCTGAAATATTTTTCAAGAGTGATCGGCTAAGTTCGTCTCATTCTTGTTGGGGCCAGGCATTCGGAGTAAAATTTTTAAACTGTATTTTTATTAACCCGGATCCTTTCTGCTGCTGTAGAACCTAAATACAGAGTGGTATACTAGTCCTTTCGGCATGCACGTCCATGGGAGAAAGTCTTGCTTTTTAGGTGTTTTTCTTGCTCACTTTTGCTACCACCCTGCGAGGTCTTTTCAGGAAACACTTTGTTATTTTGCAGGCATAAACAGTGCACCAGTGTTGTATATGAGATTCTTAATGTACCCGATCGTGCCCACTATGCTTGGCCCTAAAATTGGCTCCGGTCCAATTGGACGCTCCAGAGCCACAGTTCGCCAATTCATCAGCCAGTTCGTTGCCTTGAACAACATAGTGTCCTGGCACCCGCACAAGCTCGAGCTTATTTCACTTTGTAACGGAGTTCAGCCCCAACTTACTTTCCTGAACTATCTTTAAAGAGATGAAGAGGGAATTATCCAGGCTGCCACTTTCATTACTGAAAATACTTCCGATTGAAAGACTATTGCCATTGCACCCAAAGTAGTAAAGCATCTGAAGTTACCGTCCAGATGACATCCAGCTCCAGTACCATTTTCAGTCTTTGAGCCGTCGATATAGAAAAATTTCACCTGGCTTCCTAAGAGAGTGTCTGGAACTCTCCATTGTTGCTTTGTAAGAAATCTAACGACGCACTTTCTTTCAAAGGAGACTCCAGATGCCAAAAACAAAGGGTATTGCTCTGACAAACTTCTGAACAACTCTCTGTGCCCGGAACTCTGATCGTCGTGCCACAAACCAAAAGAGCGCTGTCGATACATCGGTTTCATTTTCAACTCTTGGTTCTTTCTGAGCGTAACCGTAAATTGAACCGGTACGTGTAAGTGTAATCTGCTGGCCCACAACCTAAGGGTCTATGTGTGCCAGTGGGTGTCACTGGAAGCCACTTCAACATAGGTTTTCTAAGCCATACGAATGATTCATAAAAAATACAATGCAATTCCGGCCACTTTATTTCAAATCACCACAGTTTTTCGAAAGAAAAAACCAATTTATAAAGACAAAATAGTTTAAAAAAAATTTTTTTTTTTTAAATATTTCCTTTTAAAAATAGGAGAATTAAATAAAAAAAAACATTATTTTTTAAAACATAACACGGGAAAATTAAACTAAATAAAAGAAAAAAGAAAAATTAAATAGAAAAAGAAAATAATTTCCTAAAAACTACATAAATAAAATTAAAAAAAAAATATTCTGTTTGAACTAAATCTAAAAATAAAAAAAAAATCAAATAAAAAAAGAAAGGTCCAAAAAATCCACTGATATTAAAGCAAGTATTTTTATTTTTTCAATTTAAGAATTATTTAAAAAACATTACTAAAAATAAAAGGTGTGTATTAAAATAAAATAAAGAAATACGTTTCTACAAATTTAATAAAATAAATATTTTACATTTTGCAGCAATAAAATATAAAGCAGAAGAAAATTAAAAACAGTAAATTAATAAAAAATATATACTTTCCTAAAAGCGAAATAAAATTAAAAACAAATTTGTTAAAAGAAAATTAAATTAAAAACAAAGAAAAAAATGATATAGAATAAGAATTAAAAATCCCTGATGACTCGAACCCGTATCTCTCGAATGGCACACCAATGCTTTGCGCACAGTCGACTATTGTGACTTTCATGCTAGAATATAAAAAGTCTTTCGAACTATTTTGCCATTTGTCTTTCATTTATCTTACTAACTACACTAAGAAAAGACAGCAACTACATATGTTTTTCTCAACAGAGGATTTGGAATTTGGATTTGTTTTGAGAAAAATATTTTTGGCTTATTTTTTTCTACGCGTATTTCTCATTAAATTCGCTGCTACACTGCGGAAAAAGTCAGGTAAATATATTTATCTCAACAACTTGGAACTATAACCAAATAATGTAACTATGTATATTTAGCAAAATTATGTATTGAGTGAAATATATTTAGTTGATACAACTAAATTCATTTCTCAGTGTACGCTTAGTATATGTATACATTACCATTATTTTGCAACAATATGGATGCACTGTGTTCGTGGAGTTTACGTCCGCTAGTAGAACGTATGTAGGTATGTATGTATGTAGGTTAATTTTCGCAGACAAATACAAAAAAAAATCATTTCTCCTCTAAAACTATGAGCTTCTTGTTTACAATCCTTTCAAAATTTTGTGCTACAATATTAATTTAAAGTTCATGAGCCTATTCGTTCAAAGGAGCGCTCTATTATGAGCCAAACAATCGTAGGCATGAACATAATGCATGCACTCTACTAGTACTACTAAAATTTTTACTTTGTGTTCAGGGCTTTGCTATCTATGTATGTACATTCCCGCCAGGGAAACCGCTGACTAGTGAATCAAATTTCTAGTTCCGTACTAGGTCTTTATCGCCAAAAAGGAACTAGTCCGATATGAACTAGATCCCCACCAGTCCAAAATCGGCGAAAAGTGGTACTTTTAAAATACTAATTTTTTTCAGTTTTTTTTCACTAGAAATCGATATCTAAAGTGACGAATTTAGAAATGGTTCAGAACTATAGAAAAAGGGATGCAGAACGAACTAGATCTTATTTGTCGAATTTAGAACAAGTTCGGAACTATCGAATAAGGGATGCAGCGGGGGGCTTGTTTACTTTACATAGATATGTGTTCGGCGGCTTTTTCGTTCAAATACGCTTCTATTCTGCGCTTCGCAGATGCTTTTTCATAGCTTGGTAATACAAAACTAAAATTTGTGTTAACATCTCAACATCTTGGGATCGTCTGGAATCTAAGAAATAACAGCGAGCACCTCTGCAAACTTAGCTACAGCTCAAGGTATGTAAACGTACATTTCTTAAAATCATTCAAACAAATTTAATTTCAAATTGAAAAAACGTTTCTTTGAAAATAATGTAAAATCGAACACGGAAGAACCGGAAAAATTGAAAAATCATGATACTTTTTTCTTTCGTCTGTCGATTTTAGAACTGGTTCGGAACTATAGAATTTAGGACTAGTTCGGAACTATCGAAAAAGGGATGCAGCGGGGGGCAATTGACACTTCCTAGGACATCGCCATGTTAAATTCGCCAGTTGCTTGCATGCAAAAGAGATTTATCGCGAAACAGTACTGGGTCTAAATGTACTAGAAGCGCACCAGATTTTCCCCACAGGGTTGTACATACCATATACATACATATGTACGCTTTTATATTTACAACTGCAGTTAATTAAAACTTTTTTTCGCGCGTAATATCTTTTCATTGAAGGGTTTCTTTACGTTTCTCTTCTTTTCATTTGGCATAAAATAGTCAGATTTTTGTGGTACATCCGCTGGGGGAAGCACTTCAACCGAAGGATATGCAATGTCAATAAGCCAATGTAATCTACGAAAAAAAATAAAACGAAATACTATGTACAAGATGAGGTCAAGTACACTAAGATAAAGACAGCAGAAAAAAATAGTGTAAGATATTTGGAAAAAGTAAACAAGTCTTTGAACTCATTTAAACCATTCACTTCTCAGCGCAGAAGTGTGCGAACTAGTACTATACATACAAGTGTTTTATATAAACTGTGAAGCAAAGCAAAATTTCGGTTTGAGCAAAACTAATTAATTTAAAATTTGATACATCAAAAATGTCTGTATTTTCTATTCTCTTTGCTCAACGGCAAGTTCAAGTATACATAAATATAAAGTTAATCCAATTTTCCGCAGTGGCTTTGCTGACCTACAAAATTTTCACAAATCGTTGCATACAGGAAGGCGCATAAAGCAGAATATAATATATTTATTTCATATATGTACATAGGTGCGCTACTTCTAGGCATGCGTTGCGTGCTATTCCCCACTGCGAGAAGTACTATGTACTATATTCATAAATAAATAAAAAGCACTCACACACAGCACGAAAAATGTTAAAAATAGCAAATAGCAAGCATTGAGTATATATAATAGGCGCACAGCAATAAGGTATAATACGAGTATATAAGTACATATGTACATACATACGGATATATTTTATACGTCTACTCGTAGTTGCATAATAATGGCGAATAAAGTGCCATAAAAAAAAGAATAAAGTTAAAAAATAAAGCCAGTTTTTTTTTTGCTTGTGAGCCCTAAAGTTCAAAGTGAATGCGAAAAAGGTGCAGTGAGTGGCTAAAAGGAGAATTAATATGAAAAGATGAAAAATATTTTTGGATGCCATAGTTTTTCTTCACTTTTTAAGTATTTTGTTTATATCATGTTCCATCAGCTGGAGTAGCTGCGTGCACAAAGAGCAACGGCGCGCACTAGCTAGAAAAAGCTGTATTATTATTTTCATCGGGTCATTTATTCAGCTAAAATAAAAAAAAAGCTGATTGACAGTGCAAAATGAATGGTAAAAAAGTTGAAAATTTGCATAATGCATTAAAAGTTGGTAAGTTATGGCGAAACTTTAAAACAAGAAAGCGAAGCTCAAATAAGTATTTTGTACAAACATATATATGTATATGGAAAATTTTTTATTTGAGAAAAAAAATTTAAGTGGTCACATTTTGTTTGTGCAACTTCTTTCATTTTCAGTTTGTTTCACGAAGAATTTCCGGCTTCGTCAAGGCTTTCATGGACTTAGGTTCCCCGGAACCGTGACATAAGTTCCAGGGCAGAAATGTCGAAAAATTGGTGGTGGTCTTCAACAATAATTTCAATAGTTCTGAGCTTTGTTCTGCTCACTTCCGAATGTGCAATGTTAGTTGTTGTTGTTGCTTGCAAACCATCCGAATTTTTGGTTGAGGAATATTTTTCCCGAAGGTGTCATACAGCTACTGTAAAAATTTCACTCAGCATTCGTACTGTTTAAAAAGAAACCGTATGAAAATCGTTAAAAAGAAGAGGAAAGATAGGTGTTGTCGGGTCGAACTGCAAGTACGAAATATTTATGTGACTTTATAAAATATACCACTTTTTTCAAACATCAAAGCTCCAACTCTTTAAAGTTTGGTAGTCGCAGTACATAGGCACGTCATTAACCCTTAACCATTGATTTATTTATTTTTGATATTTATGGCCTTATAACAATTATATTCAACACCTTTTATTGAGCTTGAGGCCGCAACAAGAATTAAGGCGAACTTAGCACAGTGCGTAGGCAACTGGCTGAGTCGGCGGGGGTCGTTGGATCGAATCCAACTGAAAGAAGTCTGGTGAGGAAATGTGGTGATTTCCGAAATAGCTATCACTTCTACTATTTTTTCAAATTATTGTTGCTTTTCCACAATAGTTTTTCATTAAAAACGGCCTCAAGCTCAATAAAAATTGTTGAATATAACCACTGACTACAAATAAAATAAATACCAGACGTGCTGGACTATGACTTTTTTCAGGGGAAATGATCCGCATAATTTCCTCTTTCGAAATTGTACTATGGTTGTTCTGCTGTTGTACATTGTAGCATTAAATAGCGCTCCGCTCGCTCACTGGATGACTTTTCTCTTATCTGGTGATCAAATTTTTGTGAACTATGTTTTGAACTAACTTACGGAACAGCTGATGGTTTGATATTTTGTCCTCTAATTTGTAAGAGAACCTTATAACTTCTGGCGAGTTGGGGAATGTAACTGATTTATGCCTTTGTTCAAGTATAAGGTGAAAAAAGCTTTACAGGCTTTTCGGTCAGCAAACATACAGATAATGGATTCAAAATCAATTGTACGAGCAGGAAATGATTCCAATGTTAAATTTGCGAGCCTGGTTTGTGTATCTTGGTTCATGGTAGAACTTAAAAAAATTATAATTTGTGCTAATAGACTAAATGAACGTTCGCCTTAAGTAACAGTCGATTTGTTTATTGTCTTTAAATATTTAATTTCTTAAATCAAAGAGATAAGGAAGGCTACGTAATGGTAACTTCATTTATTCCAAAAAATGTTGCCCTTCCACGCAAAATGTGCCAAACAAGATATTTGATCGCCGTAAGCTCCTAGCATCATGTCCTTATCCATTCAAACTAAAATATCAATACTTAGACATACGAAGAAGAGATAAGTAGCGATAAAAGAAACAACCGTTTTGAAATAAGACATGTTTTACTGTCTCCTATAAAATGTTGGTAACCTCACATACGAGGTTTTGCATTTTCTTGATACGCGGTTTTGTACTTTAAACGACGATATCAAAAGCTTCAAGGGACTTTTTAAGGTCAGGAAGACGAGCCGCCGTTTTTACACAATCGACTCTGGCAAATCTAAAATGTAGTGAACTGTTTTTTTTTTTATTGAAAAACCTGAAAGTTTCAAACTATAACTGAATGTTATACTATAATTTATATATAACTCCAAAGAACGTTATAAGTTCCCAACATAATACAATGTAAATAATGTAAAGTTTTTTTTTCAATTTGACAAGGTATGAGAACACAAATTTTTTCTTTCGATTCATAAGAGATTGTTTTTGTTTTCCCTTTTCAATGAACATAATTTTTTTCATACTGAAGAAAATCACGAAGCTCCTGTTTTTTTTTGCATGTCTTTTCATTCTTTCTTTTTTAAACAATTTTTTCCATTTTACTTTTCACTTGTATAGCCTTCGCCGGACCTGGCCTGGCTGTGACACAATGGACCTCATGCAGAAAAGTGAGCTTAAGCTCCGACTCGATTTTCAGTACAAATTCCTGAGCTTGAGCTCATTTGTTCGGTGCGAAAATTGAGTGAGAGTTTAAGCTCGCTTTTTATGCATGAGTTCCAATATATTAAACAATTTTTAAGGATTTCGATAATAGCCACAATTACTCACTGCAAAAATCATTTACAAATGTATTTGTTTTTTTCGAGAAAATTGCCCCAAGCTATTGAGCAAGCAAACATTTTTGTTCTTTTGTCACTCTTCTTCCGTTGCTGCTTTCCATTTGGCTTAGTAATTTCAAAGTGTTTGATAAAGCTGTGTAGTTCAAACGAACAACAATAGAATAATTTTTAGCTATGCAAAGTACGCTGGAATCGTAATCTTTGCTATATGAGCCGTCAAAAACAGTTCACTCAATTTATCTGGTTTATCTTGCTCATGGCTAAAATCTGTCAAAAAATTAACCAAAGATGGTCGTTTTTAGAGATGACTTTTTAATATAGAATAGTAAAAATTGCTAGAACTTATTCTTTTTTTTTT
>NW_023463734.1:0-12932 GCF_013731165.1 Rhagoletis pomonella | reverse complement strand
ATGTCAGACATAAAAATAAAAAATTCAATCTAGTGCGGAAAATTTGTTTTTGCTCCGATTTTTGAAGTAATTTAGTCCTGAATCGATTTTTGGATGTCCGAACACTGTTCTTTACATTTGTACTGTTTTATAAACCTCAAACTGCAGTGTGGACAGCAATAGTTAGTGAAGTGGTTAAGTTCGATTTGAGATGGTTAACTTTTTGTTGGGGACATGGTATAAGAATAAGAATTCGGAAGCAGCCACGGAAGAAATGAAATAGGCACAGCTAGAAACTAGAGTAAAGTGTCAAGGAATAAGAACATCATAAGTAGCAGTTAAGTTAGGGGATAATCAAATACTCTAAAGGCAAGAGTTAAGTGTCGTAAAACAGCTAAAGCAAGATGTCGACGTTAAACAACAATAATGTTTAGGGCTCGGAATCTCTTGCAAATGCGTGTTTTTATTGGGCACATTCAAATGGTAATGGCTAAGTTTTCTTTACGAATTATGAAATTTTCTTTGAATTGGCATTCAATCATTAGTGCATAGTTTTTTGCAAATTTTGTAGTATTTTTTGTTAAATGCATATGGTTTCGACATATTTATGTATATATATTTTTTTTATTTACAATCATTTAAGTTGAGTGTGAAATCTCTTGACAATAAAATTACTTATAATTTTTTCCCAAATATTAATATGAATATCTTTTTGGAAAGCCAAGCGGCCATTATGGCACTCTCTTCTACCTCTGTTAGGTCACAATTAGTGGATGACTGTTGGATACCCTAATATTGGTCCCGGGACATAGGGAAACGCACTGAATATGTTCAACGCGATGGACATGGGCGCCTTACTAAGGGAGATAAAAGCAAAAATTACATTAATGTATCAATCGAATATCAAGCAGAGGAGCGACCGTACAGGATCGTACATGCGTTCTGTCGCAGTTGCGATTATATATTTTTGTACCGGCAATATTTTCAATTGCATATTTTACTTGTTTATAGCGCATATTTTCGATTTTTCAGTGCATGATATTCCGAGCCCTCTCAATGTTGTACAAAAATGCAATCAATGTTAGGTACAAACCACAATGGTTTTTTACTAAAGCGCACAGTTTCTACTTAACGCAGTTGCAAGCTCATCGTCACGTGCGACAGTTTCAAGTTGCCTGCTACCACAATTGCAGCCTTGTTGCAGTTGCTTTCTGCCATTTGATGCTTTGCCGACACAAGACGACATCTTTGAAGTAATTAGTAGTAATTATAAGCATAAGGAGCACTATAAGTACACGTGTATTGTGGTCAAATGGACTTGGCAGAGCAACGAAAGAACAAATATTAAAACGAAGTAAATACTTACAAACTCTAGGGATATAAATGGAAATTATAGACAACTAGAAAATGATTACGAGTACTCATACAACCGCCAATTAAAGAATTTTAAGCATAAAAAGACTTGACTAAATCGATTGCATGCTCCTAAAATTCTATCGATTTACGATATTTATTACTTTTTCAAATGTTAACAGTACTTTAAACTTTCATTGCTATTAATCTAGCTGGCAATAATTTTTATGTGCTACAACTCGAAAATGCCTACAAATTTTTTAGTCAAAAATGCTGGCAATTAATAGCCGAAAACAACAAAGGATGTAATTAAAATGTCAATTTGTTACCATGTTGCCAAAATGGATGGAATATGTGGCAAGTTGCAGAAACCAAATCGATGGGTGGAAATGCGGCAACCGTATGTGGTAACAAGGCATGCAACGATGCGGAGTAACATGGCAACAATTTAGTGTTTTTAGATGCTCATGTGCTAAATTAATTCGAAAATGGGGAAAAATAAATGCTAAAAAGAACAAGGAGACAACTTAAAAAAAACAAGTAAGAAAGCCTAAGTTCGGGCGAAGCCGAACATTAAATACCCGGCGCAAGTATTGAATATATGTTTTTTCACCTTTCCGAAACCTTCCGCTAGATGGTAAGCCGGGGTGTATCAATTTTTAGTAAATTAATTAATTAAGTAAATTGAGAAGCGGCCGTTATTATAGTCCGATTTCAATAATTTTCAACGTTTTGCTTATATGTGGCAAGCACAATAACCACACCGAGTTTGGTACAAATTGGTAGAACGGTTACCGATATACTTATATGAGATCATAAGTGGGCGGTGCCACGCCCATTTTCCAAAGTTTTACCATAATCGTATTTCGTATTGGTAAAGAATTGTTGCAATCAATATTTACTGATTTATCGAAGATTTTGTATTTCTCTAAATTACCGTTATATGGGATGTGGGCGTGGTTATCGTCCGATTTTAAAAAGTTTCGGCGATTTTTTATGCTGTGCCAATGCCAACAACTGTGCCAAGTTTGGAAGAAATTGGTGCAGCGGTTACCAAGATATACACATGTAACCATAAGTGGGCGTGGCTACGCCCATTTTCCAAAAATTTATAATATTCTTATTTTTCGTCTTTTAGTTACTAAAATATCGTACTTTTCGTATTTCTGAAAATTACCGTTATATGGGAAGTAGGCTTGGTTATTGAGCGATTTTAAAAATTTTCCGCCATTTGGTATGTTGTGCGAAGGCCAACAACTGTGCCAAGGTTGGAAGAAATTGGTGCAGCGGTTCCTAAGATATACACATGTAACCATAAGTGGGCGTAGCTACGCCCATTTTCCAAAAATGTATAATATTCTTATTTCTCGTCTAAAAATTATTGTAAGTATCAATTTTGAGTGAATTATCTTCAGTAGTTACTAAAATATCGCAGTTTTCGTATTTCTGGAAATTACCGTTATATGGGAAGTGGGCGTGGTTAGTGTCCGATTTCGCCCATTTTCAATACCAACCTACCTTGGATTAACAGAAACCTACATACCAAATTTTGTTGAGATATCTCAATTTTTGCTCGAGTTATCGTGTACACGGACGGACGGACAGACGGACAGACGAACAGACATGGCTTAATCGATTTCTTTTTTCATTCTGATCATTTATGTATACAATTGTCTATATCTATCTCGATTCGTTTTGGCTGTTACAAACAACCGTTATGTGAACGAAATTCATATACCCTTGTGCACAAGTGCGCTCGGGTATAAAAATCATAGGAGTATAACTCAAATATGGGACAAGCAAACAAAAGTAAATTTAAAGGGAAATTTATGTTAAAAATCATACATATATAGGTAAATAATGAGTAAAAAGTGGTTTCTCTTATTTATGCAGAAAATAGTGATAAAAACAGCAGAAAACATACAAACCCGCATCAAGGGAAGAGAAAAGTTAACGGCAAAAGTTGAACTTATTAAAATGCAATTTACGCTTTTATAAAGAACTAAGTGGCATTGTCATTTTTTTACCCGAATTTTGTTTCATGAATTGTAAATTTTTTTGGTAGGAGGTCATTCCTAGCTTCATCGAGCATTGGAAGGAGGCACACTTAGCCCGTAATGTACCCACTATGTCAAAGACTACTGTGTCTTCCCTCCTGAAATTTACAGGAATGTCTTTAAAAGTACTAGTTTCGCGAATTTCGTACCACTCGACTTCTCTAAGGCTTTTGTTGGCGTTGAGAGTAAGAACCTGTGAACTTTGATTAGCGTATACCCAATTGTAGACATATTGAAGGCGGGCACTAGGTGGTGGCCACTAGGTCGTAAAAATAAATCAGATACATATATGTATGTATACACATGTAATCACTATGTACATGAACAATGTGGGCTTCAAGGTCCATTTTTATACCCGAGCGCACTTGTGCACAAAACGAATCGAGATAGATATAGACAAATGTATACATAAATGCTCAGAATGAAAAGAGAAATCGATTAAGCGGTGACTGTATGTCCGTCCGTCCGTCCGTCTGTGCACACGATAACTCGAGTAAAAATTAAGATATCTTAACGAAACTTGATACGTGTACGTGTACGTGGCGTAGGACGGATGGTATTGAAAATGGGCAAAATCGGACAATAACCACGCCTACCTCCCATATAACGGTTATTTTCAGAAATACAAAAACTGCGATATTTTAGTAACTACTGAAGATAATTCACTCAAAATTGATATTTATAATAAATTTTAGACGAAAAATAAGAATATTAACATTTTTTTAAAAATGGGCGTAGCCACGCCCACTTATGGTTACATGTGTATATCTTGGTAACCGCTGCATCAATTTATTCCAAACTTGGCACAGTTGTTGGCCCTAGTACAGCATACCAAATGGCCGAAAAGTTTTAAAATCGGACGATAACCACGCCCACATCCCATATAACGGTAATTTCGAGAAATACGAAATCCTCGATAAATCAGTAATTATTAAAGCTAATTTATTCAAAATGATGGTTGCAACAATTCTTTGCCAGGAAATACGTTTATGATAGAATTTTGGAAAATGGGCGTGGCACCGCCCACTTATGATCACATATATGTATCTCGTTATGTATGGTTATTGTGCTTGCCACATAAAAGCAAACCGTTGAAAATTGTTGAAATCGGACTAAAATTACGGCCGATTTTCATATAACGGTAAATTTCATAAATGCTTGAAATTGCAATATTTCGAAATTTAAAGATGCTAGTTTACTTAAAATTTATACACCCGCTTATCATGTAGCGGTAGCTTTCGGAAAGGTGGAAAACATATATTTAATACTTGCGCCGGGTATTTAATGTTCGGCTCCGCCCGAACTTAGACTTTCTTACTTGTTCCTTTAGACGTTATTTTCAAGCAGTTATAGGCTTTATATAACGCTCATCTACTTCATGCTGCCGGCTTAGAATTATTCCTTTAATCTCAAACATTTGCACAAAAAAATGTCTGCAATTTATAGTTCGTATAGAAATTATTTAAACGTTGTTGTTACTTATACGCCATGGCATGCGAGTAACTTTGACTAGGAGACTAGAAGAAATTTCAATATTTGGACTCTCCAATAACAAAGATCTGTATGACCCTAAAATCCTCTCAACGTATGCTTTAAACTGCAAACTGTTTTTTCACAACCTATCCTAATTCACACCATAAAGATCTACATACCAGAGGCACTCTTCGTGAAATTGTTTGATATATCACGCGACTTTAGCGACTTTCCTCAATCTAAAAGGAGCCTTTAAAAATGCCCATATAGAAACTAGATACGAATCCTATGGTTCACTTCTTCTTATATATCAAGTCAGCGCTATTCAAGCTCCAAAAGGAGTGAAATTAGTGGTCTATGCCCTTTTATGCGGTAATTTTTGTAATAGAAGTATTTCCATTCCAAGTTAATTTTTAAGAATTTTTCTGCCGGGGATGTTACGCATTTTCTTCCATATAAAAATAGATTTTGTTCATGCGCTCGGATTAAAAAATTTTCATTTTCTCAAATTGCTCTCTCTAAGATTTTTATTTTTAGATCATTGCAAAATCGTTTTTATTTTTTATTTTTAACTTTTTTGATGGAGAATAATTTTTAAGTATTTTTTGTCAAATTTAATCGCTATTTTGTCATTTTTATTTTTTCATCCTTTTATAATGGATATTTCTTTATAGGACCATTTCAAATATTTTGTGATCTACAAAATTCAAACTGAAAATAACGGTTCTATATGATTGAAAAAATAAAATACAAAAAATTTTCTTAAATTTGATTGAAAAAATAGAAATATAGTTTTAACGGTTACATTATGATTTTTAAAGATATTTTCGATGTGGTCCAGTTACGATAAACGACTCCTAATTTAACAAAAATATTTTATATTGTCCGACATAAAAATTTGCTTTGAAATGTTTCTCAGGTTCTCATAAGTTTCAATCCTAACATAAAAGGTTGCAAATAAACGCGTTTTAAGCAGGGACCGAAAATACAATTTTTTTTAAACAGTTAAACTTGGCCAAATATTTTTAAGGCCAAAATAAAAGTCCTTTCCTAATAGTAAACAAACCCCTATCCTAAATAAAAAAGTTTGTTATCAAATAAAAGAGGACTAAAATGGATTTAAAACTGAAATGTATAAACTAGGAAATCCAACTATTGAAAAATATTTCAATAAAAAATATTATTTAATTACCAAAGAACAAACCTTGGGTTAGGAATAGGAATTTCTTTTTTAAAAAAATAAAAAAAAAATATATAAACAGAGGTGGTAACCATCGTTCGTTGTTTCTGCTTAAAATCTATTTCAGTCCTCTTTCATTTGATACCAAATTTATTTAATTTGGATAAGCGGTTTAGACTTTTATTTCGGACTTAAGAAATATTTGGCCAAGTTTAAGAGTTAAAAAACTTTAAAGTTCACACGGGAAAAGTAAACTAAAAACCAAAAAAAAATATTACTCACGCACATAAGCACTCGCGATAGTTGCTGAGCCAAAAGCCGTTAATTTTGGTATCACGATCAGAGATTCCAAAACATTTATGAAGTTTCCCCATTAAAGGTTTTTAATTATTGAGTTAAAATTAGTGATAACTGCATGGAGAGATGTCATCAGAAATAGCACTAATACAGACAAAAAAAAACCAACATCATATGAAAAGTGCTGCCAATGCTGCAAATTCAGTACTACAAATATATCGCTTTCTGAGCATACATGCACATGTACATACATACATACATACATACCGCACATGCATTTACATTTTCATCTGCATCATTTACGCCATTTATTCAGCGCGCATATGCAAAACGTCAATGCAACATGAAAAATCCATTATCGCAAAACAGCCGAAACGACTAACTGTGAATTGCATATATGTATGTAAGTTGAAAAATTCAAATGCATATCCATGCATTTTAAGTGAATGTTTACACACATATGGAGGTGTGCATGTGCGTGAGCCGGCAAATGTCCTTTGGCGAATTCGGCAGTTGACTAAAAATCAACCAACCAACTGCTGCTGTTGGCTGGCAATGGAATATTTTGCGAATGAATGGCATTGGCGCAAGAATTGCCTAGCAAAAATTGCATAATAATGTATGCATCGGCGGGCAAACATTGATAGGCTCCTCGCAAACACACACACACGCATAGCAATACACTTTTATGCGTACATGCCGCAAGTGAACAAGCCGCACTCGCTGCATTCTGATACTTCCGCGCTCGCTTACATCTCTTTGCTTTTTATGCTTCCGTGCGCGTTGACTGCTGCGGCCTTCTGAGTTCGTAAATGTTTGATTCATGCGACAGACTCATGAATTTTTCAGCCGCTGAACATTTTTTTCCCACATACATACATACATAGCTATAACGCTTACGTACACTCTTGCACTGACTACAAGCATATGGAGTAAATTTTGACAAACAAAACCCAAAAAAAAACCCATTGCACTTTTGCACAATTTCCAGTAGAAAAATTTCCATCTATCGAACATATGCGGCAAAAAGCTGGCAATGAAAAAAAAAACAAATAAAATATGAAAAATAAAAAAAAGGACACAATAAAATAAAAAGGCGTTAACAGCGGCTAGCTTTTTCGCATTTTTCACGGCTTTGCTATATCATTCTGTTGCCAAAAAACAAAAATGCTGCATAAAAAATCATAATTTTTTTCCGCCTGTGTTCTTGTGCAATAAATTATGTAAGAGGAAATTATTTGAAGTGATTATTTCTATGCTGTCGCGCGTGAGCCAATATTGCTGTGAAAATATGATAAATGCATTTTGAATGCAAATGATTATGGATACATATGTATGAATGTATGTCTGTACGCGTGAATCTGTTTATATGAGTAAGGTAAAAAATTTGACAAATGTGATATGAAAGTATTTAAAATTTCAGATTAAAAGATTAAAGCTTTTTTGCATACATTTGCTGTTGTTGGTTGATTCTGCCGACAGTGTATAAAGATAGTGTCTGGTACGAGTTTCCGTCATATGTTTTCAAATATGGTTTCGCTATGGAAATTTTTGTTCTATCCACCAACTGATATGCTAATTAATTTTCGGCATTTATGTCCATGAGTTGAGCTTGCTTTGCTTAGAAATCAAAAGAAAAGTGGACTTTGACTAATGATCGTTAAATTTGTTAATTAACTTTTCTTCTCAGAGTTAAGAGATGAAGACTCATTAGTTAAAGAAAAATTTGAGTGTGGCCACAGTTAGAAAAAGGTATTTATGTACATAACTTTGCGCCCTGTGCAACAACAGTCGCAATGGCTTAGTGAACGGAGCATTTGTGTTCCATCTGAGAAATCCGTGGATGTATCCTCGAGTATCGGATTTTTCATAAGTATTTTTTTTTTTTATTTACTTAATTTTTTTTTTTTTTTAATATCATTTTCCTTTAATTTTTATGTTATGTTATGGTTTTAAAAAGAAAAATATATATTTTTTAATTTCGTTAATTTCGTTAAATTTGTATTAATTTTTATCTTATTTTATTCTTGTAAATTTTATTATCTTTTATTATTTAGATTTTATTATTTTAAAAACAAATTAATTCTTATTTAATTTTGGAAACCTTATTAAATTTTTTTATACATGTTTTTTTCTTTTCAATTTAAATTAATTTCTATAAACTCATTGCTAAAATACAATCTATAAAATTTCTAAAACTTAAAAAAAAAAACCAATATATTTATGCAACTAAAAATTAAGAGAAAATTAAATTAAAAAAAGAATGCATTTAAAAAGCTAAAATAAATAAAATTGCTCTCTAAAAATTACATTTAATTATAAAAAATATTTCTTTTTAAAACAATAAAACGGAAAAATTAAAAGAAAACTAAGTTAAAAAAGAATATTTAAAAAATAAAATAAGTTTCTAAAAAATAAATGAAAAGTTTTTAAAGTAATAAAATATAAAAAAAACCATGGCCAGAGGATCCAATTTCGGTCCCTCGAATGCTGTAGCTAACCCTGGTGGAGGCCTTATATCGCAGCTGCAATGGGACCGTGAACAAATTGGTTTTGGGATTTGTGGTTGGGCGGGAACTTCGACACCCTGCTGATCCCAGCCAAGAAAGCATTGCCACAATCCCCACTAAGGCTTAATTCAGGCGAAATCAGCCGATGAATGAGAAAAATGTTGGGATCAAACAGCAATAAAAATAAAATAAAAATATTAATAATGTCGCTTTCAACAACGGCTTTAATTTTCGGTTCAGTAACTCTTTTATTGCAGCAGATATGATTTCAGTATATTGGTTCTTTTGTTGAAATAATTTCCTTCCGCTCAAATTACGTTTATACTCTTCTTCTTCTTCTTCTTGCAAATATTTTTAGCCTTAAATGAGCAAACACAAACGAATCGATGCCGTGTTAGCTACGCACCTACTCCGCAGAAATTTTCCAATTCTTAGTTAACATTATTGTTGCTGTAAGGAAGCGTCACTCAAATGAATGCGCAACTAACTTTATCCTTGTCCACTTACTGTCGGTATTGAATTCCGATAATGATGCCCTTGCGAGTAGAATGATTTTAAGTATTACATATTAAAGAAATAAGGGAGGAATAAGTAAAAAAATATTTTTAAGGAAGCATAAATTTAAAGAGATGATAAGGACAATTTCCAGGCAACTATTGGCAATTAGAGCATCGCGCCAATATATCACTTGATTTATTTTTCGTCCATCCTATTGTGATGGAAGAAATATCGGTTTGTAGAGAAAGAAATTCTGTATATAATTACGAGGAAAGTGGTAGGCCGCAACTAATCATTTAGGTGTAATCCAATGTTGTCGTTTTCTTCTAAGGTTTTATCTAATGAGTGTATACATGGCGTATGAGTAACATTATTTCGTGTTCTCATATATGGAAAAAGTCATGGTGACATGGTGAAACTCAATATTTCCGTCCACAAGAGTTGAGGGCGTGGCAATTATCCCATCTTTACCAAATTTAATAGTTCCCCATTCCCAATTAAAATTTGAGCACATGTCAGGTTTCAACGGTTTTGGTGCAGGTTAACCATTATTTCCACATGCCTCCATTTAGTCGAAACACTGTGGGCCGTAATCATTATAAGGAATATGGGTATCAGACTAAAAAGGTTTAAGAACGCTTACAGCCGAAAGTATTTTAGAGTAAGGTTGCCACCTGATAGAAAAAAACTTGATTAAAATGAAAAGATAGTCTAAATATTATAATATTGGTATTAAACTAAACGTACTTAAGGAATCTTTGATTCAGAAATATCTTCAATAGAGGTGTCACCTATCTAAGTAGTGAAAATATTAAAAGAATATGTAAGTAAAAGAAACGAATAAGAAAGTCTAAGTTCGGGCAGAGCCGAACATTAAATACCCGGCGCAAGTATTAAATATATGTTTCTTCACCTTTCCGAAACCTACCGCTGGATGGTAAGCCGGGGTGTATCTTCTTCTTCTTCTTCTTATTTGGCGCTGTAACCGCCTAAGCGATTTTGGCCGAGTCCAAAACAGCACGCCAGTCATTTCTCTTCTGTGCTAACTGACGCCAATTGAAAATGCCAAGTGAGGCCAAGTCCTTCTCCACCTGGTCTTTCCAACGCAGAGGAGGCCTTCCTCTTCCTCTGTTCCCAGCATCGCGGCCCGCGTTGAATATTTTCAGAGCAGGGGCGTTTCTGTCCATCCGAACGACATGGCCAAGCCAGCGGAGCCGCTGAATTTTAATTCGCTGCACTATGTCTATATCGTTGTAAAGCTCATACAGCTCATCGTTAAATCGTCTGCGATATTCGCCATCACCAACGCGTAAAGGTCCGTAAATCTTTCGCAGAATCTTTCTCTCGAAAACTCCAAGAGCCGCCTCATCAGATGCTTTCATTGTCCATGCTTCCGCGCCATACACCAGCACAGGCATGATGAGTGACTTATAGAGTGTGATCTTTGTACGACGAGAGAGGACTTTACTTCTCAATTGCCTACTCAGCCCAAAGTAGCACTTGTTGGCAAGAGTGATTCTCCGTTGGATTTCAAGGCTGACATTATTATTGGTGTTAATGCTGGTTCCCAAATAAACGAAGTCGTCTACTTTTTCAAACTTGTAACTGTCAACAGTGACGTGGGTGCCAAGACGCGTATGCTCTGACTGTTTGTGTGCTGACAGGAGATACTTCGTTTTGTCCTCGTTCACCACCAGACCCATTCGCTTTGCTTCTCTATCCAATCCCGAGAAGGCAGAACAGACGTAGCCCTTGTTTTTACCGATAATATCGATGTCGTCGGCATACGCCAGCAATTGTACGCTCTTATAAAGTATTGTGCCTGAGCGGTTCAGTTCCGCGGCTCTTATTATCTTCTCCAACATAAGATTAAAGAAATCACACGAAAGGGGTTCCCCTTGTCTGAAACCTCGTTTGGTATCAAACGGCTCGGAGAGGTCCTTCCCTATTCTGACGGAGCTGGTGGTATTGCTCAACGTCATTTTACACAGCCGTATTAGTTTCGCGGGGATAAAGGCAACTTCTCTTCGTGCTGTCGAAAGCGGCTTTGAAATCGACAAATAGATGGTGTGTGTCGATCCTATTCTCGCGGGTCTTTTCCAAGATTTGGCGTATTGTGAATACCTGATCTATGGTGGATTTTCCAGGCCTAAAGCCACACTGATAAGGTCCAATCAGCTCGTTGACGGTGGGCTTCAGTCTTTCGCACAATACGCTCGATAAGACCTTGTAACCTATGCTTAGAAGGCTAATTCCGCGGTAGTTGGCGCGTATGGCGGGGTCGCCTTTCTTGTGGATTGGGCAGAGCACACTTAAATTCCAGTCGTCGGGCATGTGTTCATCTGACCATATTCTGCATACGAGCTGATGCATGCACCTCATCAGCTCCTCGCCGCCGTACTTGAATAGCTCGGCTGGCAGGCCGTCAGCTCCAGCAGCTTTGTTGTTTTTCAGCCGCGTAATCGCTATTCGTACCTCGTCATAGTCAGGCGGTGGGACAGCTACTCCATCATCATCGACTGGGGACTCGGGTTCGTCTTCATCACTACTTTCAGCGCTGCTACCATTCAGTAGGTTATAAAAGTGTTCCCTCCATAATTTAATTATATTCTGGACATCGGTCACTAGGTCGCCATTGTTGTTCTTACAGGAGTTCGCCCCGGTCTTGAAACCTTCCGTAAGTCGCCTAACCCTCTGGTAGAATTTTCGGGCGTTCTTCCTGTCGGCCAGCATCTCAAGCTCTTCGCACTCACGTATTTCGGCCTCTCTCTTCTTATTACGGCAAATACGTCTCGCTTCCTTCTTCAGTTCCCTATAACGGTCCCACATGGCTCGCGTTGCGCCCGATCGCAGCGTGGCCCTGTAGGCGGCATCTTTTTTCTCTGCGGCTTCTTGACATTCCTCATCGTACCAGTTGTTCTTTCGGGCTCGCTGAAATCCAACTACTTCTTCGGCGGCGGTACTTAATGATCGGGAAATGTGGTTCCACTGCTCGCGTACGTCGGATTGTTGAAGAGTGCTCTCAGAGAGCAGGTGTGTGAGTCGAGTGGCGAATAAATTGGCCGTCTGTTGTGATTGCAGCTTTTCGACGTTAAGCTTTCCTTGCATTGTTGGGCGCACATTTTTTGCTGCACAGAGGCGGGTGCGTATCTTGGCTACAACAAGATAGTGGTCCGAGTCGATGTTTGGCCCTCGGAGTGTACGTACGTCCAAAACGCTTGAAGCATGCCTTCCGTCTATCACAACATGATCGATTTGGTTTCTCGTTTTTCGATCTGGAGACAGCCATGTAGCTTGGTGGATGTTCTTATGCTGGAACCTAGTACTACATATTACCATATTTCGGGCCCCCGGCGAAGTCGATCAGCCTCAGTCCGTTATCGGACGTTTCGTCGTGGAGGCTGAATTTTCCGACAGTGGCGCCAAAGATCCCTTCCTTGCCCACCTTGGCATTAAAATCGCCAAGCACGATTTTGACATCGTGTCGGGGGCAGCGCTCATATGTACGTTCCAAGCGCTCATAGAAGAGATCCTTGGACGCCTCATCCTTCTCTTCCGTCGGGGCATGGGCGCAGATGAGCGAGA
>NW_023463733.1:0-12932 GCF_013731165.1 Rhagoletis pomonella | reverse complement strand
TCAGTGCACATATATTTTATTTTATTTTTTTCAGATTTAGTTATAACCATAAAAAGAATTGAGTTTTTCGAAGTTTGGTTGAAATATTCGAAACAATCAAGAAATAAAGAGTTATTAAATTTTGTTCTATCAAAATATGATTTAAGTGAAGTAACGGAGCATTCTTTAAGAGATTTAACCATAAAAGTTGCGGCATATTCGTCAAGGCTTTCTGAGAAATGGAAGAGCTCTGGAAAACATCGGGGACGGTTTATAAATAAAAACTCGGAGTCGTTTTCGGGTACAGATATGACTTTTACAGTTTCTGTACATTTAAACTTGCCATCAGAACTACCAGCTACATCTTTAGGTAACCCAGGCCCTGGGAGACTAAAGAAGGACTTCATTCATTCCAGTCAAAAAACTAAACGGCGTCGAGTGGATGACTTACTGCAGTCCATAAGTGCAGATGAGTTAATTTATGCGGCAGAAGTATCAACACGTATGTCCGGCAACAGGAATATTGCAAATGTTATAAAAAATGCGAAAGTTAACACTAAAGTATCCACGGCGAAAACAATATGTGAGCAAAGTGCTAGATGTTTGAGCAGTGTAGAAGCTTTAGCATACTATGTAGATAGCAAGTCGACTACTCATGCGTACAAAATGACTCGGAAGTCATTGGATTATATAAAATATTTTAATAAAATATTACAATATGGGTATCAAACGAAAGAGGTTTAAGAGATCTTTAGTTTGAAGAAGGCTATCAATGGAAAATCAATAAAATCTATGAATTTATACCTTTATCTTCCTATGCTTATTTGAATTTGTAAGGAAAAACTAAGTGAACTTTTCAATGCAACGCCTCAGTAAATCGCTTAGAACAAGCTAGCTGGACAAAAATATTTTCTGAGATTTTTCGTTTCATATCGTTGGCTGAGTGGAAGATCGACCTATCTCGGCTGCCAGTTCGAAAACGCCCTATCTCAGAAAATTTTTCAACAACGCTCTATCTAATAAAACTTTTCAAGAACGCCCTACTTCAGAATTTTATTGAAAAACGCCCTATCTCAATAAACTTTTCAAGAACGCCCTATCTCAGCTGCCGATTCAAAAACGTCCTATTTCAGCTTATTTTCAATGTATTTTCGTTCGAGATAGGGCGTTTTTGAACCGAATTCTCAGATAGGGCGTTATTCAACCAAATTCTGAGATGGGGTGTTTTTCAAAAAAATTCTGAAGTAGGGCGTTCTTGAAAAGTTTTCTGAGACAGGGCGTTGTTGAAAATTTTTCTGAGATAGGGCGTTTTCGAACTGGCTGCCGAGATAGGTCGATCTTCCACTCAGCCAACGATATGAAACGAAAAATCTCAGAAAATAAAAGTTCACTTAGTTTTTCCTTACAAATTCAAATAAGCATAGGAAGATAAAGGTATAAATTCATAGATTTAATTGATTTTCCATTGATAGCCTTCTTCAAACTAAAGATCTCTTAAACCTCTTTCGTTTGATACCCATATTGTAATATTTTATTAAAATATTTTATATAATCCAATTTGGGCTTTTAGAAGGGTGGCAACGATTTTCAAAAATATAACCGAAATAATATTTTTTTAATCCTCTTTCGTTTGACACCTATACTGTCATATTTTATTATTAAAACTGAATTTTACTTTTTCAACAGGTGGCAACCCTCTTAAAAAATGTTCCTTTTGTTAATAAAATTACATAAATTGAGTTCTTGGATATAGAGGAAACGTAAAATCTTAGAAAATAATTTTGTCCAGCTAGCTTGTTCTAGACGGAACACTGTGCGTTGTGTTAAAATTTTGCTAAGCATCTTGAACGCTAGGGTACACAAGGACGACATTTGAGTCCGACAATCAGTAACTTTCACCATCGTGAAAATAACTTCGACGAGTGTGATCCTCTTCGCTGCAAAACAAAACATGGTAGGTAGTACTTAGTGCCAGCTACCAGCAACAAAGCTACTAAGGTATCCCCTGATCAAAAAGCAAAAATAAACAAATAAATTACGTTTTAATAGATGCAAGATGCACGTTTCAAGCTTTCTGGTAGTAGGCATGCGCCTCCGTGCTATAAAGAAATATTTATTTGCGAAAAATTGAAATTCAACCACTGACTAATTTTTCATTGCCACGCTAACACCAAAAGCTAATTTTTACTTTTCAATGTTTGCAAAAATTGTGTTGTACCGAGTAAACATGAATTTGGCAATCGCACTTGAATTTGCAAACGTCTCATTTCCTATCATCTGCAAATAACTCTGTTATTTAGATTTTATTGCGAGTTTCGTTTGCCACTCAATCCACACACACACACACACACACACACACAATCACGCATACACACATTAAATTCATCAATGTCGGAGCATGCAAATTGCCGTTAATAACAAAGCAATTTCAACGAATTCCAAATTGAATGAATGACTTAGGTAATCGGAAATGGTCTGACTGCTTTTTTGTGAGCTCGAGAAGAACAATTACTTAAGATTATGCAATAACAGCGAGCTTTAGTTGTAGTCGAAGCATTCGACCATCAGTGAGTAAGTGTTTGTATGTATGTATGTATGTATATATTAAGCTTAAATTTGCTATAACAAGAACATGAAATTTGCTGAATTTTTTTATGGCAATACTCCTACATAAGCTAGCGATAACTTAGTGGAATAAATAAGGAAAATACAGTTTTATTACGTACACGCTTTTTGACTAAGTGAATTAAATTTATTCTTTCTTTAATATTGGTTTTGTGCTAAGATATGTGTTGAAATATAGCCCTATTCCAATATTCACATAACTGAATAGCTTCATATAATAAAGAAATGAGAAAAGCGGGCCTTTATATTTATGATTTGCTAATTAGTGTTCGTAGTAAATGAAGGAGATGGAAATTTTGAAGGTACTTAAAAAGACATAAATCTTTTGAACACCAAATCCCTGAACAGTTTTAAACTTATGTTATTAATGCTTCAAGTTCAATAAAAAATAAAAAGCCTGCGATGCGACCGGAATCCGACTGAAATTTTATTATTTGATACAGTTTTGATTAGGATAATCGACTCGGTTTTCCAAACCGGTTTCCACAGGTGTTTTTTTTTGATATCTATAGGCAGTTTTTTTTAAATCTTGATTTTTCGAATATCGAATAGACCGTTTTTTTTTATTGAACACACCGATTTTTGTCATTTCATACAAATCTTTAATTCTCAATAAAAGTTTCGAGTTTTTCGAAGTTTTAAAGGCTTTGTTTCCAGTTTAAGGGAAACCCGTAAAAGGAGAGATTTACACTTTTACTCCAGTTCGAAGAAGGTTTTTAATGGCAGCAGTACACTTGGAGGCTTTCCATTGTCTGCCGAGGGGCAGCCGCTATTCGAAAACCCTTTTTTGATATTGCTGGCACCACAAATTGAACCATGACCTCCCGAGTGGCAGTGGGGACATCTAAGCACTCGGCTACGTCGACAAGAGCACTAGCACAGTAAAGTATTAAACAAAAATTAAAATAAGACTAAGCGTGAATTTTCAATGATTTGTATTTACTTTAGTTTTGATCTAAAGAAAAACATTGAACTTATTTTGATTTGCTCTTTTCTAAATAAAAGCTATTTTTAATGGCAATAGTTTTATTGTAATTTTTGGTCATGACTTCATTCCAACATAAGCAACCGGTTTACTCGGATTTTTCTTAATTTCAAAGCAGGGAACCGGGATTTTTTTTAAATTGCAATTTTTGGAATAACTCGAAGACCGGTTTTGGAAAAAATGCGAATAATCGAATACCCTTGTTATGATCATCCATGAATCTTCTCTCTCCACGATAATTCTAAGAGGTGGCGCATTGTGCATTTATTTTTACAATAGGAGCAACACGGTATGTGATAAGGGGCGTGGTCTCGCCACTCCTTTGAAACTTAACCGTGAACTCTCTCTTGCGGAGACGAAATGGGAAAGCGCCAATGTTGTCACGTATGCAGATGAACCATCGCGTATAGGGGAAAATTATCGTAAATTCTGTGCGACTTGATGCAGAGGGCACTTTGTGCGTAACAAGATGATCCACGCGTTGTGACCTCTGCGTCAATTCGGAGAAAGTGGAACTTGTTCTCTTTACGAGAAGATACATGATACCGTTACTGACTCCGCCGCATTACCTATAAAGTGAAATTATTTGGCATCATTCACGACAGAAAACTGCAATGGAATCAGAACATAGCACAGCGTTATGAGAAAGCGTCCGTGGCCCTATATTCCTGCAAGGGGGCCATTGGTAAGAAATACGGGTTGAGCCTGAGTATATGCCGCCAGTGGTGGTTATACTGATTCTCCTTTTTAGAGTTATAGTACGGCAAGGCCTCTAATATTAACCTGCTCAGCAAATTACAGAGAATAAGTATGATATGCATCAGTGAAACAATCCGGACAACGCCGAATGATGCTTTTAATGTCTTTTTGAATCTTCTGCCACTAGATCTAGTGGAGTGGGTCAGCAGATGGCATCTCTTGCTGCACTTAGGATAAGAGAGACAGGGCAATGAGAATCGGGATTGCTGGTTCATTCCTGCATTCTGAAAAAATATAGCTTTCTTCCAGGCTGTACGGACCATTGTGTTGAAACTCTGGTTCCGGATAGAAACCTCGTCATTAAAATACCAAGCAGGGAGGAATGGGCAGATAACTACTATAAGTACTCCACCCGGTAGTATAGTAATTTTCACAGATAGTTCAAAAATGAGCGGCGGAGTGGGTGGGGGTTCTTTTCCCGAATTCCTGCCCTGAGCCGTTCATACCGGACTATTGTAGTGTATTATAGCCTGAGGTCTCAGCTATAGTAAGGGCTATAAACGAACTAAATACTGATTTAAAAGTTAAAGATGTGTTTATCTTTATTGACTTCGCCACTTGCAAGCTTCTTTGAAGAGAATTTACTATACTCGCGCGAGAGAGTGATGGATGCAAACTACGCCCTGTCGTATTTCTAGGCCACCTTGTCCGAGGTGGGATCGGAAAAGGTCTAGAAGCTTATATGCTTTAAAGATGAAAGATATATCTCATGCAATTGGTGCTAAGCCTTACCTACCATGATTTCTTGATAACTGTGAAAAAACGAGCGGTTTTAAGGACTTTAGCGCAGCTTGGCTTTCACAGGGGACACTAAATTTTTGATTGCGCTACCTTTCTTCAATTATATAGTCTACAGAAAAGCTACAGAATCTACACACCAGTTTCCATCCTAGAAAAATTATAGACTTCTCCAATGGAGATTCACAATCTTTCCATTGCTCCGTTATTATTTTTGATATTTTATTAGCTTGTGGTGCTTAGACCCAAAGCGAAATAACTTATGTGCACTTATTTTGTTATAAAACAATAGCAAATGACGGACTACAATTGTGCTACTTTAGTAACTCTTTAAAATTTGCACTACTGGTTCTCGTATTACATTGTTCATTACCAATTTAAAAATAGTACAAACTGAAATATTTTTTACAGCAAGGACTGAGGTTTTAAATACCTTTTGTGTCAAGTTAATTGCATCTCGATTCTAGCTATGGCTTTGTGCGGTTGTGACAGCTTGACGCGTGAAATTGAATACCAGCAACAACACTTATAAATGTAAAAAATAAACTGAAGTAGTGAAGCAGTGATATTTATAGCATACATGTTCTTATTGTTTACATATCATTTTCTGCTGAAAATGAATTGTGATGGTGGTCATATTCACTTACTTACAGTTGTGTCTACGTGCCTAGGCGTATGATGGCTGCAATGACAGCAAGGAAGCCGAAGGTGCTGCAGTTTGTCAAATGTGTCAGTTGGAATAAAAGAAGCAATGGAGTGAGATAATACTTATTTAAGATTACTCATGGAAAAGGTTAAAATAATTGAAAAATACGTACATTCGTACTCATAGAAAGAGTGGTAAAACTACATAACACATTATTCCGAAACCTGAAATAGAATTGCGCTTGTAGCAGATCAATTTTCAATAAAAATATCGTTGATTAAGCTAGCAGAACGTGCAGATCCTTCATTGGCTAAGACCTCATTCTCATCATCAGTTGCGCAGATAACTCTGAATTACTGTAACCAACGTAATTTTTAGTTAGGGCTACTTTCGAACCAGGAGTCGAGCCTGGGTACTACCGGTTGGTAAGTAAGCAAGGCATTTGCTACATAAACTGAAAAATGTTCAAAAGTATTAAATACGAACATTGCTGACGCAAGTTTTAACTTTAGAACACAATTAAACTTTCATTTTCTAAGCATTTAAAGTTTAAAATTTGCTTCATACTTTTTACCCTTTAAATTAATTTTTACTCACTCGTGCCATTCGCTAAAAATACCAAACAACAGAAAACTATTTATACGAGAATTTTAAAGTTTCCTTCTTTTCTGAAAAACAACTACAGCAGTAACTGAGTTGCCAAAAAGAATTTCAAGCGCAATTCTACAACATTTTAAACTACAGCTGAACCATACTTGACTAGATAGCTACGGACCTTACCACGCCTTCTATAAGATGGACTACCCTTCTTTCTTTTCCTTTGAAATGTAGCGCACACAAAAAATATGTATGTAAGTATATATACTTATATTGCTGAATTTTAATTATAGGTTTCCGTTTCATTCACTGCAGATTTCCTTCATTTTTGATGGTTGTGGGTTGGCTTGAAAGATTTTCTGCTGTTGCCGCTTCGTAATTTTTGTGCTTAATTGAATTCTCTGGAAAGGGTATATGGAAACTATTCCTACTGCGTACATATGTATCTACATATTAAAATTTTATTTATATACATAGTTAGTAGCATGTACATTCAGTTTTTGTGGACATGAACGTGCCTTGTCGGCTTTCTAGTTGCCGCTAGCCCTCCTTCTTAATAAACATTTTAACTTTACAGACGTGAGAATCTATTTGCCCCTACCTAATTTAACTGGTGCGACTCCACAAAAAAAAAAAAAACCTTAATATAAAGTAAAAACAAGCTATGCTCAATTTTTTGTTGAATCTGGATCTAGGTAGATATTTTAGTGCTGTTACATTTATTGAAACTCCTGTAGGTAATACAAATTTCAATTGCTTGGTTGCTTGGTCTCCAAAGCTAGAGCTAAAACCTAGCGCTACAATCTGCGTGCGTGTGTTAGGTCCTGTGAATTGAATTGTTTACAGCTACACATTGTCTGTGGTACTTGCATTTTTCCCCATTTCGATGGTTTTTGTTCTTCTTGCTGTGGCTGCCAGGGGGTTGTGTGTGTGTGTCTATATTGCATGCTTACAGTTAGCAAATTGAATTGTTGCCTAGACATACATGAGCTGAATTGTGAGTGACTGTGATGTGTGCGGGCAAAAAAGTAATTAAACTTGATGTGTTTTGTGTACAAGATGTGGCACGAATTCGAGACGCATGCAACACACGAGCTGCAAAAAGCGATCGCAATTTCGAGCATTTAACGGCAAATATGCTGTGGGTGTTGCAATTATATATGTACGTACGTACATATGTTGATGCGTGTAGCTGCTGGGGGTCAGAAAAGGAATGTAGTAGCGCTCATTAGCGCACACAAAGGGTGGGTTTTGGGGTTCAAACCCCCCCCTAAAGCTAATAACCTCAAATACAAACTGTATCTTAAAGCTAAAAATCCAGCTCTCAAGGAAATTATAAGAAATATTTATTATAGTTTCTGTTGCTTGAAAAAGCGCTTTGCTTTTGCTGTAAATTTTCATGAGGAAATAAATATACGAGCATTTTTTTCTTGAGAGCTGCAAACTGATTTATGAAAATTTGGTAGAAGAAAATTTCTTTTCCATTTCTCGTCCGTCGTTTTATATGAATTTTTCGTTTTTCTTGAGAGTTCAGTTAATTTTTTCGGAACTCGAAATATCAAAAAAATTTAACAATCGTGAAAAATCACGATCTATCGAAAACCAGACACCAGAAATCGAAAAATGAACATAAAAGTGCAAAAATTCATGGAATCAATAAATCTCTTTTTTAAAATTTTTTATTAGGTATCTTTGAAAATTGAGCGCATCTTGAGTTTATAGAACTTTTTATTAAACAAGTAGTTTTTTAAGAAAGAACACAACCGACTTCAATTCTCATATACAAATTTGGGGGTACCGTTAATTTCTTCATGATCCAATCATCGGATCTCTAAACCAAATTACGGGACGACCCTTGAGGTACCAATGTATTTTAAAGAGCGTATTATCAAGAAAATTTTCAGTATTTTCCGGTGATATATCTGCAGAAATATAAAACCCCCCTAAAATATATTCCTGGGTGCGCCCCTGGTAGCGCTAATGAAAAAGTTAAGACACGAACTTGAATTATATTTTTCTTGGTAAATACTGGTAGCGCTCTTGCAGAAAACAAAATATAAGTTATAAATTAAAATAAAATAAAATTCCGGCATCACGAGCACGGAGAAAGCCGCCGGCGTGGCGCAGAAGGCTACACCTTGCCAAACGGCAACTCCCGGCAGCCGGGATAGTCGTCTTCAAACGCCGGCTGCTGCAAACAGCGACAAGCATGTCACCGCAAGCTTGGGAACTTGCGAAGGCAATGAAGATGAGCAATTGGCCCAGATTCGGCTCGTCTTGAAGAAGATGCAGAGCGCTGTCTCTAAGCAAAAGAATGTGTCCATGGACATAAAAACAGGTATGGCCTAAATCGAGGAGAGCTTAAATATATTAAGCTACCTCCGAGAGCAGCGCCGGAAGGGGTCTACCCTTTCCGAGCTGCGGAAGGCTGGCCCTGGCTCGCAAAAGAGAGGTCGAACTCGATCCGACTCCCCTACAGGCGAGCCAGTAGTAGTAAAAACATTATTATTAATAATCCTAATAATAATGGCAATAATAACAACAATGCACAGAAAACCGTACCAGACAATCAATGGAAAACGGTTGGAAAAAGCAGAAAGCCCAAGCCAGGGCCAGCGCCAGGTGAACCCTTGGTCAATAAGGGCGAGGCGACCAGCCGCAAAAAAAGAAGAGGGTGAGAAAAAAGAAGAGTCTCGCCAAATTAATCATTAAGCCAGCTGAAGGCAAAACCTATGCAGAGGTGCTGGGAACGATACGTAGTAAGCTCCAACCCGAGAAGACGGAGACCGTAATTCGATCTGTTCGCAAAACCCGCGAAGGCGGCGTGCTCATCGAAATGGAGCGCTGTGGCGACCACTCAGCATTTAAGGAAAATGTGTGCACTGCCATTGGCCAGCTTGGAGACGCCCGTATTCTCACTAGACGTTTACGTCTAGAAGTTCTGGGCATGGACTGCCTAACCACGGCCCCAGAAGTGGAGAACGCTATACGCGGGGAGTTAGGAGACAAGATGAATGGCCAACTTCGCGTCTCTTTCCTCGCTGTAAACTCGCGAGAACAAAGAATGGCTGTGGTGGAAATCGACGAACTGCCAGGCCGGATTCTTATTGAAAAGGGGAAGCTGCGAGTAGGTTGGATTATCTGCCGCGTCCGAGAGCGCGCGGATGTCCAAAGGTGTTTCCGCTGTCTGGAGTATGGCCACAAAAAGGCGGCATGCAAAGGCCCAGACAGAAGCAGTTCATGCTGGAAATGTGGTCAGCAGGGCCACATAGCCTCTGCGTGTAAAGAAATCCCATGCTGCTACCTGTGCTCGGCAGGAGATGGACAGAAAATGCCCATCACCTGCCCGGGTCAGGAGCGTGCAAGGCCTTCAGGGATACCCTTGCTGAGGCTAAGACAAAGCTTGGGAGAATATGATTAAATTTATACAAGGCAATATGAACAGGAGTAGGGTAGCTGATGACCTGCTGGACCAATTGGTTCTTGAACAAAGAGCAGACGCTGTCATCATCAGTGAACCCTATAGAACAAAGGAAACCTGGCATGTTGACCAATCAGGCTCGGCCGCGATATGGATTGCTAACCCCAACCATCGCGCATAGAGCAGCGGGGTCGGACGCTGCTACGTCTGGGTTAAAATGGCGCATATCACTCTGGTGAGCTGCTACCTGTCCCCAAACGACACAGCCCCTGTCTTCAGGGGAAAGCTCGAAGACCTTGAAGACGAATTGCGCGATATAACCGGCCACATAATTGTTGCTGGAGATTTCAACGCAAGAGGCGTGGAATGGGGTATGCCCCAAACAAACACCAGGGGAAGACTGGTCCTTGAAATGGCAGCCCGCAATGGCCTGACCATCCTCAACACCGGAACGACCCTTAAATATCGAAGGCCGGGTTTTGGATACTCTATCCCTGACATAACCCTGGTCTCAGAAAGCCTTCTTCGAAGGGCTGACGGATGGAGAGTGATGGAAGACCTGAGTGGTAGCGACCACAACTACATCACCTTCCAAGTCAGTGACATCACGCGAGGGCAAACACGTAGTATCCCTCGCAGGAAACCAGGATGGAACCCGTCTAGGGTCGATGTTCGCAAGTTCGATACGTCACTCCTAGCGGATTCCCAAGGCATTTCACCCACAACGGGAGAGATCCACAACAGGGAGTCTTGTACTAAGCTGGGCAAAGAAACTATGCGCTGCATAATGCGCTCAATGCCACAGAGGAGAGCATGGTCAGGTAAAAAGCAGGTATACTGGTGGAATGACCGAATTGCTGAGCAGCGAAGGGCCTGCCATAGAATGCGGAGACTCGCAACGCGCGCTCGTGGTAGACCCGAGGCGCTGACCAGAGCAGCAGCCTACAAAAGCGCTAAGAAAGCACTTGGGGCCGAGATACAGAAGAGTAAACGGAACTGCTGGAAAGCGCTATGTGACGAAGTGGATCGCGATCCCTGGGGCCAGGGATACAAAATAGTGATGAAAAAGTTCCATACATCATCACAGGCGATGGATGAGGCCCGAGTTAAAAATATAGTGGATGCGCTATTTCCCACACACCCACTAAGAGCCGACACAGTGTTCGTCGAGGAGCAAGCCGAGGCACCACTGTTTTCGACAGACGAGCTGAAGCTAGCCCTGCGAAGCATGAAAGCCGGCAAGGCTCCAGGCCCAGATGGCATACCAGCGGAGGCAATCAGGTTAGCAGCGGAACCGAGCCCTGATCTTCTGCTTAACATGTACAACAGCTGCCTTAGGGCCCGGGTTTTCCCAAGCCAATGGAAGAAGGCGAGACTGGTGCTTATACCCAAGGGCAAAGGGGACCCAAACTCTCCTTCATCCTTCCGGCCACTCTGCATGCTAGACACAGCAGGCAAAATGATGGAGAGTCTGCTCAAAATACGCTTGACGTCAGCCATAGAAAGCGAGGGAGGCCTTTCACCCCGACAACATGGCTTCAGGAAGGGACACTCAACTATAGGAGCAATTGGCGAAGTAGTCGAGGCGGTACATAAGGCCGAAGAAGCCTGCCACCAGGCGCGGCCAATAGTGCTGCTAGTAACACTGGACGTCAAGAACGCCTTCAACTCGGCAAGATGGGACGATATGCTGGAGGCCTTGGAACGGTCATTCAATGTTCCAACATACTTGCTAGACATGATCCGGGACTACCTCAGAGACCGTTGGCTTTTGTACGACACAACACAAGGTCAGAGAAAGAGACGTATAACCGGCGGAGCGGCACAGGGGTCTGTACTTGGCCCGGACCACTGGAACGCCACGTATGACAGTCTGTTGCGCACGGAAATGCCGGAGAGCGCCTTCCTTGTCGCCTTCGCGGACGACGTGGCAGCCGTCATAACAGCAAGAAATGTCCAGCTAGCACAGCTCAAGCTAAACCAGGTCATGCGCAACGTCAGTGGATAGATGAGCGATCACGGTCTGCAATTGGCTACAGCCAAAACGGAGATCGTGCTCCTCACCAGGAAACGGATACCAACAATTATAAATATAATGGTCGGACCTCAACTCGTGATGACTTCTAGGTCTACAAAATACCTAGGGGTGAAGCTTGACAGCAAACTCACATTCTAGGAACACAAAAGCTGCGCAGAGCACGGCGGCTCTTAGCCGGCTGATGGCGAACGTGGGCGGCCCGAAGCCATGCCGCAGGAAGCTTCTGATGACAGCGGTCCAATCGGTGCTCCTGTAGGGGGCAGAAATAAGGGCTGACGCATTGAAAGTCAAAAAATACCGGATTCAAATGTCTTCGGTACAGCGCAGAGGGGCACTACGCATTGCTTGTGCATACCGTACAGTGTCCGCGGACGCGGTTCTAGTTATTTCTGGCGTCATGCCAATTGAGCTACTTGCTTACGAGCGAAAAGAGATTTACAATCTCAGTGCCGAGATAGGTCAAGCAGCTGCCGCGGCAAGGGCGCGCGAGCAACTGATCCAGCAGTGGCAACAAAACCGGAACGCGAGCGCAAAAGGTCGATGGACACACTTCCTGATAGCCGATCTTCAAACATGGCTGAACAGACCACATGGGGAAGTCGATTTCTACCTGACGCAATTCCTCACCGGTCATGGTTACTTCCGAGAATATCTTCATAGAATGGGAAGGGTGGACTCACCGTTCTGTCACTACTATGGAAACGTCGAAGATAACGTGTACCACACATTCTTCACCTGCGAACACTTCTTGATTTCGCGCAGAATGTTGGAAGAAAGACACGGAGACATTACTCCGGACAACATAGTTGGGATAATGATTTCCAGCGCAGAAAAGTGGGGAGCAGTTGCGAGATACGTGAAATTCGTACTCCGCTGCAAACGGGAGGACGGTTGTCTACTGAGGACACCCGAATGAAACGCCCCTACAAAAGAGCAGCCCCAAGGCTCTAACAGCGCGCTCCTGCATCTGAAGACATGCAGAATTGCGGTGCCAGATGCGGGATTCTTGCGCGGGCGGTGGGAGTTTGGGTTTTAGTGGTTAGCCCAACACGCTTCGGTGGGAGTCCCACACTCGGGGAAGGTAGTATAGAGACTAGCGCCCCCGGCCAGTGCATAAAGCATTTCCCTCTCCTACGAAAAAAAA
>NW_023463732.1:10050-12933 GCF_013731165.1 Rhagoletis pomonella | reverse complement strand
CGGACGGACGGACGGACGGACGGACGGACAGACAGTCACCGCTTAATCGATTTCTCTTTTCATTCTGATCATTTATGTATACATTTGTCTATATCTATCTCGATTCGTTTTGCCTGTTACAAACCACCGTTATGTGAACAAAGTTATAATACCCTTGTGCACAAGTGCGCTCGGGTATAAAAATTACCTTTTCACGATATTCGTTTTTTTAACCTTTTCTTAAAACTTATGCATATAAAATGTCTGTATGTATTTAAGTTTCTTACATTTCCTTTATTTGTATAAACCATTTTTAAGAAGCAATCGTTACCTAAAAGAGAAAAAGTGTCATGTCCATTTTTTGAAGTTGTTCAGGAGAGACGAAAAATCGATGTAGTTTCGCATTTTCTGTCATTCTGCATCAAAAACTATATTTTGAATTAAGTGGACTTGGCGCGTTTTTACCTTTAGGTAGCGAAATACATCTGTTTTGTGAATTTTTAACTAAGATTAACAAACATTAAAAAGGAACGGTTTTTGTATTTTGAGAACAAAAACTCGATATGAAGGCGTCTAGGACTTACCGTTGATTTTTGCCAATTTTTTTTTGCTGACAATGCCTCTCCCATACAAAAATTTTCTTTTTTCAACACAAAAAAATATAAATATCGACGGTAAATCTTAGCTAATTGCACTTCATTTTAATGAAATTTACTGTACTACGTAACTGTATACTCAAAACCTTTCTAAGAAATCCACCTAAAAAGGTTTACATTTTTACAAAAATTTGCTAATTATACCCGAGCGCACTTGTGCACAAGGGTATTATAACTTTGTTCAAATAACGGCAAAACGAATCGAGATAGATATAGAAAAATATATACATAAATGATCAGAATGAAAAGAGAAATCTATTAAGCGGTGACTGTCTGTCCGTCCGTCCGTCCGTCCGTCCGTCCGTCCGTCCGTCCGTCTGTCCGTCTGTCCGTCTGTGCACACGATAACTCGAGTAAACATTGAGATATCTTAACGAAGCTAAGTATGTGCACTTCCTTCGGGCGTAGGACGGATGGTATTAAAAATGGGCAAAATCGGACAATAACCACGCCTACCTCGCATATAACGGTAATTTTCAGAAATACGAATACTGCGATATTCTAGTAACTACTTAAGATTATTCACTCAAAATTGATATTTACAATAATTTTTAGACAAAAAATAAGAATATTATAAATTTTTGGAAAATGTGCGTAGCCACGCCCACTTATGGTTACATATGTATATCTTGGTAACCGCTGCACCAATTTCTTCCAAGCTTGGCACAGTTGTTAGCCTTGCTGCAGCATACCAAATGGCCGAAATTTTTTAAAATCGGACAATAACCACGCCCACATCCCATATAACGGTAATTTGGAGAAATACGAAATCTTCGATAAATCAGTAAATAATAAAGCTAATTTATTCAAAATTGAGGCTTGGTGCAATTCTTTCCCAAAAATACGTTTATGATAAAATTTTAGAAAATGGGCATGGCACCGCCCACTGATGAGCAAATATCGTCGCCTGGGTAAAAGATTGTCGTAAGCGTCATACGTACGTGCATAACATACGACAATCTTTTACCCAGGCGACGATATATGTATATCGGTAACCGTTCTACCAATTTGTACCAAACTCGGTATTTTTATTGTGCTTGCCACATAAAAGCAAAACGTTGAAAATTATTGAAATCGGATTAAAATTACGGCCGCTTTTCATATAACGGTAAATTTCAGATATGCTTGAAACTTCAATATTTCGAACTTAAGGACGCTAATTTACTCAAAATTGATACACCCCAACTTACCATGTAGCGGTAGTTTTCGGAAAGGTGGAAATTATAGGGGTATTCTCTGAGTCTTGCAAAGCCCTTGCACGGTGCACGGATTGCACGGTTTGCAAAGCTGTCCCATACGAAAACCGGTTTTTAACGTGCAATCCGTGCAATCTGTGCACCATGCAAGGGCTTTGCAAGACTCAGAGAATACCCCTTATATATTTAATACTTGCACCGGGTATTTTCGGCTCCGCCCGAACTTAAACTTTCTTACTTTTTTTTTTTTTTTAATATTGCACAAAGTTTGAATCTTAGATTTATACGATTTTTGTTAAAGAGTAAAACATACCTTTACAAGAACTAAAATGAAATGATAAAATAATATATTGTTAAAACTTGTCAATATGTGGTGCGTTTATAATTTTGACACGGATTTTAGACGGTAAATATGGTAACTCAATTAAAAATGTTATAACCTAAAATATAGGCATTTTGTATCCATTACATAAGTAGTTGTAACAAAAGGTGAACACTTTGTAAAACCGGTATTAAACGAAAAAATAAAATTTTGAGAGCAAGTAAATTTTTCTTTTAAAAATGTGCAGGCTAGAGACTCATTTCCGACTTATAGTTTCTTCTACATTTTCTCTTAGAATTATTAGAGAAACCGAAAATACCATGCGATTCGTCGAAAAACTGTCGTCTGAACAATTTTACCACCTTAATGTACGTATTTTAAAAGTTCTAACTTTTTTTACAGCGTGATGTGAAAGGTGTTCCTCCCAAAAATTCTGTGGTAAATGTAGCTGGAGTTGGACTTACGGGGGCTATTTTTTAATGAAAAATTTACATTGACAAGGACCTTGTGAGGACTAAATATCCACGGAATTTAGCCAATATGAACGCCGCCCCCTACACCAGCAACAACGACTACAACAGCAACAACAACGACTACAACAGCAACAACAACGACTACAGCAGCGTTATCAACACGGTCAGCCAACATAAGAGACCGTATCAACACCAGTGATCGGACTTAATAAAATTTCTGTGTGGAAGATTCTGGAAAAACATGTGGTAGATCTAAA
>NW_023463732.1:6010-9950 GCF_013731165.1 Rhagoletis pomonella | reverse complement strand
CAATTGTTTATTTAACCATTTTTTAATACTAACGATTTTTTATTGGTCGCCCTATTGCATTTTTCGGGGTTTTTGGCGGACCTATAAATTATAGATGCAATGAAAAAATGGTTAAATAAACAATTGGGTATTATTATTGGGAATCTCCTACAGATAAACAGAGTTTTCCGATAGAAAAATATTGATTTTTAACTATTCTATACCATTTCTACGAAAAGTTATTTTTTCCCCATATAAAATACATGGAAAACTTTACGGGTATATTTTTTTTGGTATAGAACAATCCTAGGGGGTGAGAGCATAAAAATTCCGACTTTACTTTGTCACATGCATTTTTGGACCACCATAATGTACATAGACTGGCAATCAAAAGTGAGTGCATGGTGTTTTTTGTTTAATATTTGCAATGTTTTTCAATTAAAGTTTTTTTTTTTATAAAAATATGGTTCATGCTTTAATCCAAACTATACAAGTCAAACTTTATACAGAACTTAGAAAAATTCAACGAATCTTCGTCTAAATTTTGAACTATTTAGTTAGTTAGTTAAAAAATAATAATTTGAGTACACAGACAGATCGGTTTTTTAATTCTAATGAAATAAAATCAAGTTTTAAGCAGCTAAAAAATCGAGTTGTTTTTTAATGAATTTTGTTTCCCGGCGGATTTTGCGGTTTTATGCATATAACAAGTGCAATTTGTAAAATAGAGCGTTATTTTTTTTTAAATTTTGTTTGCGCATTTTATTCTACAAGAAATTCCCTTTTATATGGTCAAAATTGCAAACAGCCGTCAGCAATAAAAAATCATTAAATATCAACGCGATTTTTAGCCGCTTAAAACTTATGCCGAATTTCCACTAGGCATTGAAATGACAAAAAATATATGCCATTTAAAAAAATGCCATGTGGAAATGAACATAATGACAATTTTTTTAACTTAATGAAACGAATATTTTTTAATTCCCAACTTTGTCATTTGCCATTTTTGCCATTTAATGCCTAGTGGAAATTCAGCATTACCCTTGTTTTCTTAGAATTAAAAAACCCATATATGTATCTGCGTAGGTACTCAAAATTTTTCTAAATATTCAGATTAAACAGGTCAAAATTTAGACGAAAGTTCGTTGAATTTTTCTAAGTTCAGTATAAAGCTTAAAAGTTTGACTTGTATAGTTTGGATTAAATCCTGAACCATATTTTTATAAAAAGATAATAAAAAAAAATTAATTGAAGAACATTGCAAATATTAAACAAAAAACACCATGCACTCACTTTTGATTGCCAGTCTATGTATGCATGTACATATGTGTGTAAACTTTATGCCAAACTATCATTATTTTAAATTGTATTTGCATCTTCATAAAAGGAGAACAAGATAAAAAATTTAACAAAAATTACAAACTACTGAAAATTATGTGAAGATTTACCATATTTTCATTTATTTGCTCGCAAAGAACATCACATTTCAAGTTGCTCAACATTGTGTTATGTTATCAACATTAAATTCAACAGAATTTCTACATTCCGACTTGAACTTTTCTAACGCTGTTAATTTTTCGTCCGCGAATAGTTTCCACTTTCAGTTTGCACCTTCTCTATCTATCTAAGTTCTCTGGTTGCTGTTGCTTTTGTTGTGGTTTTGTGTAAGCGGTTTCTCGGCGATTATGCGAGAGGTTAGAGTTTGATTTTGAGCAGTTTCAGAAGGTTGTCGCTGTGGGTTAATTGAGTTACTATTGATGTTGATGCTTAGTCTCCTTTCAGACACGTCAAGTCTTGCTTTCAAGTCTGCTCGTTCGTTGGCGAAGGAGGTGAGAAGAGAGGGGAAGAATACAGATACCTCCGTACCGTCAATTCGTTTCAAGTTTTCTTGTCTCTTTTAATCTTTTCGTTGCTTCCCATTTAAGAACCAAGGACTTGAATTCAATTAAAGTTGACGCTTGTGGAAGCAAATAGAAAACACAAAAGAGAATGCGAAAAAAATTGCTTTCAAGACATGACGTGTCTGAAAGAGGACTTAAGTTATGTTTTTGTGGATGATATTTTTCAGAGGCTGCGAGAGTGTTTGGAACGTGCTCTTGGGTATTTGAAGAAGATTGTTGATTAACTATATTAGAGCTGATGTTGTTGTGTGATAAAGTGGCGTGACTTTCTTGTTTGTTTTCTTGTTGTTATTTTTGAGTATTGTAGAGTAAGGTTGACTATTGGGAACTATTGGATTTTGTTGTCGATATGTACGTCTGGCTTCGAATATGGTAAATTTTTTCAAGGTTTTTATTTTCAGAATTTCTTTATGCTGAATATATTTTGGGCAATTTCAAAACAATTAGCGCACATTTCGCGTGTGCAGGTGCTTGGGTCATGTGAGGGTAAATTACATTTTGGACAAATCGGTGTATTTTTGCAATGATTAATTGTATGTCCCAAAAGCTGGCAATTCCTGCAGCGCATTGGGTTGGGGTAATATACCTGTACTTTGAGTTTGTACCATGCAACATCAATAGTTTGAGGTTTTTGATATAAATTGAATGTCAAAAGTATTAAGCCCGTAGGGATTATTTAGTCTCCTTGCTTTTTCGTTAACTTGTATACTTGCGTAACGCCTTGGTCTTTTAAAGAATCTAGAATTTCTGTTTCGGATGTAGTAAATAAATTACGGTCATATATTGTGCCTTTAGAAAAGTACAATTTGAAAATTGGCAAAGTCCGCCAAAATTTTTAGTTTTTACAAATTTATCAGCAACTTTTTCTGTTTTTGTTAATACAATCATGTTTCCATCACGTAGAATGCTTATGTCACTTATTTCAGTGCTAATTGAATCTAAAGCCTTTTTCTTTGCAAAAACGCTGAATTTTGATAAAGGCTTTCAACTGATTTTATCATGACATATTTGGGGCAGCACTTATTTTGTGGTTTGGTTGGCAGAGATGGAAAGATTTCGTTTGAGATGTCGGTATTAATCTTCCGTTTTTTCTTAGAAGTAGGTGGAGGACTCCGGCCTAATTCACTAAACCGATTCCCTGGGTCGAGCCAGGGCTCATCCTTCATGATGAATTATAACTGAATGAATATGTATATTTCTCACCACTTCCAAAGTAAGCAAACAACAACTGAAGGAAAAAAAGTTAAGAAAATAAAGCACTAAAGCACAGACTAGGAAACGCGAGTGAACTAAAGCAGAGAGCGGTCAAAAACTGAACTGTTCTGATTGCTAGTTAGTCGGCGACTGTCTTTTTTTTTTTGTTCGTAGGAGAAGGAAATGCTTTATGCACTGGCCGGGGGCGCTAGTCTCTATACTACCTTCCCAGAGTGTGGGACTCCCACCGAAGCGTGTTGGGCTACCCAAACTCCCACCGCCCGCGCAAGAATCCCGCATCTGGCACCGCAATTCTGCATGTCTTCAGATGCAGGAGCGCGCTGGTAGAGCCTTGGGGCTGCTCTTTTGTAGGGGCGTTTCATTCGGGTGTCCTCAGTAGACAACCGTCCTCTCGTTTGCAGCGGAGTACGAATTTCACGTATCTCGCAACTGCTTCCCACTTTTCTGCGCTGGAGATCATTAGACCAACTATGTTGTTTGGAGTTATGTCTCCGTGTCTTTCTTCCAACATTCTGCGCGAAATCAAGAAGTGTTCGCAGGTGAAGAATGTGTGGTACACGTTATTTTCGACGTTTCCACAGTAGTGAGAGAATGGTGTTTCCACCCTTCCCATTCTATGAAGATATTCCCGGAAGTAACTATGAGCGGTGAGGAATTGCGTCAGGTACAAATCGACTACCCCATGTGGTCTGTTCAGCCATGTTTGAAGGTCGGCTATCAGGAAGTGCGTCCATCGACCTTTTGTGCTCGCGTTCCAGTTTTGTTGCCACTGCTGGATCAGTTGCTCGAGCGCCCTTTCCGCGGCAGCTGCTCGACCTATCTCGGCACTGAGATTGTAAATCTCT
>NW_023463732.1:4784-5910 GCF_013731165.1 Rhagoletis pomonella | reverse complement strand
TGCAATAGATTGCCTGTAGTTGTCTTTGCGTTCTTTACCCAAAAGTCTTTAATGACTGCTTTCAATGCGAGCCATGCATTTAATTATCGGTCTGTCAGAACTTGGTCAAAATCTTGACGACTCATTAGTTTCCGTATGTCGGGACCATTAACAACCCCTTCCTGAATTTTGGCGTTACTTAGTCTTGGGAAAATGTCTTTTAAGCGGTTGAATACTGCTGGTCTTTTTGCGATACATTTCAAAAAAATTTTAGCAATGCCAAGTTTAATGTGGAGCAACGGCAACAAAATTTTCATTTCAGGAACAAGACTTTCGTGTAGCCTATTGTCTTTAGGCCATTTCCGTCCAATGTGACTATTTCAGTTATGCTATTTGTACTGGTTTCTTCCTTTAATACCTTCTCCGTATCGTGAATCCCAATCGCACAAATACACGGATATTTTGGACGCCCAGATGCTGTTAAGCCTTTGAACACCTTTGAAGAAGAGGAAGACGAGAAAAAAGAGGAAGAAGGGGAAGACAAAGATGAACTTCCAGAATATCTTTTGAACGAAATTATCGATCTTTCTGATGATGACGACGATGACCAAGATATTAGAGAGAGCAGTGATGTTGATCCACAGCCGCCTGCTAAACGGCAACTGGCCAAATCATTAATTTAATTAATTTAATTTTTTTACTTAAAACTATTCATAACTAACATTTCAAAATTATATTTTTTTCCATATTTTTATAATTTCTTTTTCAATGTTTCTTCTAAACCAACACTGAAAAAATTGGTACATAAGAAATGAGAAGTAAATTAATATTAAGCTGGAAAACGCAAGTTTTGTATTATGATTGTTTTCTTTTCAAATGAAATTTATTGAAGAAACTGAGATGCATATTACAGATCAAACAGAAAGCTAAAAAGACTTAGTTTTGTGGAAAATATGTTCAAAGAGCATGAAAAAAAAATTCCAACATTTTGCTTCATATGCACTACAAAAATTTTCTAAATCAATTTTTTTTTAATTTTAATTGTTGCACAGGTCTCTAGCAATAATTTGGCTTTAACAGGTTGAAAAAATATCAATTAGTCGACGAGTTTTAGCCAAAAAACCATATAAACAATATGCTGAAAATC
>NW_023463732.1:3442-4684 GCF_013731165.1 Rhagoletis pomonella | reverse complement strand
TTTTGTTGGTTTATATTGTGATGTAAAAATATTGTTTTCCTTTTTTTAGTCCTGAAGATGCCTTCAGACTGAAGGCGAAATATCGACCAAAATAAAAATAAAAAGTAAATAAAACAGAAAAACATTTAATGTTTTATTTAACATACGGCCTATAGCTCAAATATAATTATTACATTTTTTGAATTTAGTATCGATATTTGGAATATCGAGTCTTTTTATTACGATATTTTTACAGCGATACTGTAAGTGAGTACTATATCGATAGTTTCGGTTCGATATCGTTTCCCTACTTGTTATCACATAGTGTTCAGGGTTGGACAAGTTTTGCTCTTAAAATTAAAAAAATAAAGAAAATCATGTGGAGCTAAATTATAACTACTCAAAAATTCATATATGTGGTAGATTTCACACCTTGCAGGGTAGATGTGGTGGGTGCTCCAAAAAGTGGTAGATCTACCACAATGTGGTAGAAGTCCGATCACTGATCAACACTCCCTGGTAACACCGTCACCATAGCAACGCAACATGTAGCCATACGACTCAGCAACACGAAGAGCACCAGCTATAACACATGTGACCACGGTTGCCACACGACAATAAATTTTCTAACCAGAATTGACAAAAAAAGTTACCCAAAAGTTACCAAGTAAAAAACAATGTTTTATTATACAATAAACTGCAAAAATATTCCTCGCTTATTTGAAATAAATAAGACATGGGTACAATAAATAGTTGTATTTAAAGAAAACTAAACATATTCATTTTACATATGAGGCCATCAGGGTCATAGGAGCCTATCTACAAAAAAATTGTTAGTAATATGCGAAAGAGGGATCTATACAAAATGCGGTCTTTTACTACGTGATGCTACATATTATAGTAAAAGGAAACTAAAAGGGTGTGAGTCGGGCTATTGCCGTTTCGATTCTGGTAATGCATTTTAAGGTGCACATCAACTTTTTTATACCCGAGCGCACTTGCGCACAAGGGTATATTAATTTTGTTTACATAACGGTTGTTTGTAACAGCCAAAACGAATCGAGATAGATATAGACAAATGTATACATAAATGCTCAGAATGAATAGAGAAGTCGATTAAGCCATGTCTGTCTGTCCGTCCGTCCGTGTACACGATAACTCGACCAAAAATTGAGATATCTCAACAAAATTTGGTATATAGGTTTCCATTAATCCAAGCTACAATAATACCAATTTGCAAACCAAGCAAAGACCCCTTACTAA
>NW_023463732.1:0-3342 GCF_013731165.1 Rhagoletis pomonella | reverse complement strand
GATGAGCCCTGGCTCGACCCAGGGAACCGGTTTAGTGAACTAGGCCGGAGTCCTCCATCCACGTCTAAGAAAAAAAGGAAGATTAACACCGACATCACAAACGAAATGTTTCCATCCCTTCCAACCAAACCACAAAATAAGTGCTGCCCCAAATTTGTCATGACCAAATCAGTTGAAAGTGATAAGCCTTTATCAAAATTCAGCGTTTTTGCAAAGAAAAAGGCATTAAGATTCAATCAGCACTGAAATAAGTGACATAAGCATTCTGCGCGATGGAAACATGATTGTGCTAACAAAAACAGAAAAAGTTGCTGATAAATTTGTAAAAACTAAAAATTTCGGCGGTCTTTGCCAAGTTTCAATTACCCTGCATGAAAAATTGAACTCTTCTAAAGGCACAATATACGACCGTAATTTAGTTACTACATCCGAATCAGAAATTCTGGACTCTTTAAAAGATCAAGGCGTTACGCAAGTATACAAGTTTACGAAAAGGCAAGGTGACGAATTAATTCCAACAGGCTTGATACTTTTGACATTCAATTTATATCAAACACCTCAAGCTATTGATGCTGCATGGTACAAACTCAAAGTGCAGATATATTACCCCAACCCAATGCGCTGCAGGAATTGCCAGCTTTTGGGACATACAATTAATCATTGCAAAAATACACCGATTTGTCCAAACTGTAATTTACCCCCACATGACCCAAGCACCTGCACACGCGAAATGTGCGCTAATTGTTTTGCACCCCACCCCTCCAATTTCCGTAACTGCCCAAAATACATTCAGCATAAAGAAATTCTGAAAATAAAAACCATGAAAAAATGTACCATATTCGAAGCCAGACGTACATATCGACAACAAAATCCTATAGTTCCCAATACTCAACCTTGCTCTACAATACTCATAAACAGCAACAAAAACCAAGAAAACAAAGAAGAAAGTCACGCCACTTTATCAAACAACAACACCATATCTAATATAACAAAACAACAAGCTTGTTCAACTACCCAAGTACACGTTCCAAACACTCTCGCAGCCTCTGAAAAGTATCATCCACAAAAACATAACCTAAGCATCAACATCAATAGCAACTCAATTAACCCACATCGACAACCCTCTGAAACTGCTCAAAGCCAAACTCTAACCTCTCGCACAATCGCCGAGAAACAGCTTACACAAAACCACAACAAAAGCAACAGCAACCTTCAATCTTCCAACAGCACATTGACTCAAACAAGCACAAGCTCAATTTCAACTTTAAATCTCACTAATCCGATTCCCACTAAATATAGTACAAACTCATTTTCAACTCCAAACCTCACTAACACTTCCCAATTGCTAAACAGCACAACCGCAAGCTCTCACTCAAATCTCCACAATAACAAAACTTCCAAATTAAATAAAAGCAAATCTCTTAAACTCACAGATGATATAGAAATGATCTCAACAGATGACTCAGAATCTTAATCTTTATCTTTAATACTCTTACTGTATTATACTCTTGTATATCACAGTCAAGTGTATATATATATCTCTAGCCAAGTAATTATGGTCCTTAACATTCTCCAGTGGAATATTAAAGGGCATCTAAATAATTACACTGAAATTGAGATGCTATCTAAAACCTACCAAGCACACATAATTTGTTTACAGGAAACACACTTAAAATATAACGCTAACCCACACACGCCTAAACAGTTCTTAGGCCACTTCGTAAACCACCCAAATAATATAACATCTAAGCAAGGACCTGGTATTCTTGTTAACAAAAACATACCACACAAACTAATCAGTCTTCAAACTAACTTACAAGCTATTGCGCTAGAAATTAGTGCACCATTTCCAATTACAATTTTTTGCATATATATACCACCTGATGAACATGTTAACTGATCAGATCTTCTTAATTTGACAAACAATATTAGTACTCCAATAATAATGCTAGGTGATTTTAATGGTTGGAGCCCAATTTGGGGCTCGAATAAATGTAACACTCGCGGCCAAATAATTGAGGACTTCATTTTAAGCTCCAATTTAGCAGTTCTTAATAATGGAAAACCCACCCACTTTTCCACACATGGAACATTCACCCACATAGACCTAACACATGCTCATCACAATTCTTACCTATAGCAAACTAGACTGTCTTAGAAGATTTACATAACAGCGATCACTACCCAATAACTACATCACTTAATTTTTCAAACAATAGTAAATTAGATCACTGCCAGTCAAATTCAACTGCAAAAGAGCAAACTGGGGAAAATATCAAAATGAAATTCTCAACTTAGGCCTAGAGTTTACTCCCTCTTCAAATATAAACGTAGAAACATCCCAAATTCAAAAAATTATTCGCTCATCTGCAAACGTTTCGATACATAAGTCCGTCAGAAAAAATACCTGCCGAAACGTTCCGTGGTGGAATTACGAATTAAAAAAATTACGCGATAGCAAACAAGCTGCTTGGACACAATATTGTAAATATAAAACAACCGACCTTTTAATTGAATATAAGAAAAAAAACTCCTTTTTTACTAAAGAAAAACAAAAGGCAAAAGCCTTTTCCTTCGAAACATTCACTAAAAGCGTAAATCCCTCCGTAACAGCTGCCAATATATGGCAAAAGGTACGTACGGAAAATACAAACCTTATAGCATTCAAACACTTAAAATAAATAATCAGCATATTTACAACTCTACGGAAATATCACAAACATTTGCAGACCAATTTTCACGTAAATCAGACCCCTCTAATTTCCCTTCCCAATTCAGAAATGAACAAAATAATACACTCTTAAAACATATATCTTATCCCCTTACAAATAAAACGAAACTTCTAGAACATGACTTTAACATCCAAGAGTTTAACTCATGCCTCAACAATTTCAAAGGCAGCACCATATATGTAATACTTCTATATTGGTAGTAAGCTAACATCTCAATGTGTAAGCATTCCGAAATCAAAGCGAGACAGTCTAGTACTGTTTTTGTCAATGGATTGTGTACTTGAGTGCTGTTTTTGTTTATGTGTTGTGTACATGTTTATTTATAAACGTATGTGTTCCTTTTCATTCGTACGTATTTATTGATATATCTGTACTGTAGTGTTTTCGGACGGTACTAGCTCTTACTGCCAATATAGGAGTATTACATATATGAGCAGCACACCAGGCTTTGACAAAATAAACTATCAAATGATAAAAATGTGCCCACTTTCTTTTAAGTATAGGATTCTTTCACTATACAATGCGATATTTAATAGGGGAGTAATTCCTCAAAATTTTAATATAGCTACAATAATACCAATTTGCAAACCAAGCAAAGACCCCTTACTAA
>NW_023463731.1:0-12933 GCF_013731165.1 Rhagoletis pomonella | reverse complement strand
CGTTGTTATTGCTTTAACAAGTATTGTAAAGTGTTTTTACTGTATTATTTTATTGTAAGTTAATTGTACTACAATTCGGTCATCGATGTCATTTATTTAACAATCCAGCGATACGAACCGGAGGATTTGGGAAATCCGGACGAGGGTTCAAGGATAATCGTAACAGTATGTATATATAATACGGTGTTCACATTAGAGCTCTAGATACCCGGGTATCGAGCAATGCGAGTAGCTCGATACTCGCTCGAAACTCGTTCATTGCTCAACTGCTCAAATGTTTGTTCAAAATTTTCGAGTTTCTGAACAATTTCATAAACAAAAGAAAATTTGTAAATTGTATTTGTCAGCAGCTGCTTTCTAATTCATGTTAAATAAATTTTATTATTGAATACCAATGAAACAATCTTTGCATTATATATCAATAATTTGAAAAATTTAAAAAGTTGCTACCAAAAATGTCAATATCATAAAAAAAAACACTGCTCAAATTACTCGAAAAAACTCGAATTTCTCGAGCTCATGCTCGAAAATTTTCGAGTAATGAGCATTGAACAAGTGTGCGAGTACTCGCTGCTCATATACCCGGGCTGTTTGAAAATGTGCGGACAAAATCGAGAGCTCTAGTTCACATGAGGCGATTTTACAGGCAACTTTTAGTTGAAAGCAACAATCGCCTGGTGTGAACGGCTTTTCAACTAACCGCTTCCAATGAAGTTGGGGTGCAGCCAACTTTTGATTCAACTAATCGTCTCTAAAATTTCCTGAAAAATCGACTCATGTGAACACCGTATAATGAATATGTGTCGACGCTTGCACCAATGCAAAGCTTATCAGTAGGGGTATTCTCGATCCGTTGCATACAGTCTAGCATGGTGCATAGATAGCATAAATAGCATGATTGGCTAATTTTGTTGTTTGTTGAACACATCAAACAACAACAAAATTATCGAATCATGCTATATATGCTATCTGTGCACCGTGCTAGACAGTATGCATCAGATCGAGAATACCCCTAGTGTAAGCCACTAGTGCATTTGTGCATGCATACTCTGCTAATTTGATGCTTCACAGCAAGGTGATAGTCAAATTGCTGCTGCTTTGCTGCTGCCGCGGTGTCGTTGTGCTTTCACAAATTGCTTTAGAACTGTCTGGTTGCTTTTATAATTTCATAGCAAAACGGCAGCCAAAACATTCACTTTTTTCTTGATTGCTGTTGCTTTGCTTTCAATATCATACATGCCGAAGTCAAAGCTCAGTAAAATCAAATTAACAGCCGTATTCTAACAAAGTCACAAACTTTAGCTCATAACTGCTGTGAATTCTACTGCGCCTCAAAGCGTGCCGCTGCAAAAAATATGCCGCTACAATACAAATTTTTAAATTTTTGTGTATTTTTCTAGCACTCAAAATCGAATTTTGTGTGACACATTTCTCGGCGCACTAGAAATCACAACAGTGATGAGCTAAGTGTTGTGACTCTGTTAGAATAGAGGGGTAAATTAAAAAATTACAGCATTTTCCAATCCTGAAAAATCGAAAAACAACAAAGTCTAAGCGGCAGAAGTGATAGCTGCTGTTTCAGATATCACCACATCACCACATCTCCTCCTAACACTTTTTCCTTTAGACTTCAGCAGGGATCGAACTCGAATCATCGATGTGAAAACTCAGAAACGCTAGCCACTAAACTAAGCACGGCCCGTAAACTCTTGTTGCTGATCGATTTCCTTATAGTACAACCTTTTCCACTCAAGTGCGGCGGTCTCGCCGCTATTTCAACTTGACAGCGTGGTTGTTATTATTAGTTCTATACATTAATTAGAATTATTGTATAGCTTTAGATCGGTTGATCCCAAACTACTTCTTTGTTATTGTTAGTGTGGCGTAATATTTATTTCAACAAGGTTATTGAGCTTTTTGCCAAGATTGTTTTTAGGAAAAATGGAAAACAGGTTTCAAGCCTATCCGACCGAAGAAGCGTTGACTGTGCAGTGTGAAACCATAGATTTACAGGAATCACCTTGTGCCGATTAAGGAACGGCAGGCAATGGTGAAAAAACTTAAAATATAGAATACAACTTCTATATACCAGCTTTGATGGTACGCCTTAACGTTATCCAATTGAATTGAAATTTTGTATTAATAACACTGATCGATAGGCAAGAGAAGGCAAGAACAGCACTCAAATTGTTATGGTACATATATTTAAGACGTTTATTCCGAATATGTATACTCTTCGCATTTTCAATTTGGTTCTGGTTCGCGAATTTTTGCTAATTTTACAAATGGTTTGGTTGCTAAAATTCTGAAAGCTATATTTTCCTTTACAATGGGAAACTTTTATTTATGAAAACGAATATGAAAGTGTTAAATTCAACAAATAAGAAGAACATAAATAGTTTAGCCATTAGTTGCAAATCCGGCGTTTAATCTAGTAAAGATTTCGTAAATGGAATATTATTTGTCAAAGATATATTAAAAAATTTAGTTGCACCGTTAGTATTTTTAACGAACAATTTTCTACAAATACATATACATATATATAAAATGGAGCCATATACTTTACTGCGAGGCGAGTGATGCGCACTACTGAATATTTCCTCAAATTTCAAGGTCCTTCCAAAATCCTGGGAAGGCTTTTGAAATTGTACAGTTCTGCTGCATATGTATTCTGCTTTGACTGGAACATACTAATAAGTCCCTAGAACATTTGTTTTTGTTCGCTTATATTTACAAATTACATATGAGCCGTTTGTTTTGAAAGTTGCGTAAGTCATTTTATGCCGTTTGAATTCAGTGATCATTTAACCGTATGTGAACGCGTCGATTTCATCAGCCAAAGGTAAGAAGTTTCGTCATTAGTTAATGACGGTAGAGCGATTTACAGATGCATTCAGTTAGAAGTAGCCAACCATTCAAGAACAAGAGGTGGAAATGACTTATGCCCATTTACAAAAAAAAACGACTCATATAAAGTATAAACAGAACCAAATCGTTGAGCGAATTTCGTCGGACGGAGCGATGCCGTCGGGGGATATTCACCGCAACATTCTGCATACCGCCACCCTGCGTGAGTTGAATGCCAAAGTTTAACGCAAAATCGCCTCGTGCGAACACCTTTTAAACTTCGTTGTTTGGAAAGCAACAAAACTTGTGATACATTGCTACGTAACAGCTCCCCTTATATATGTTTATTTGTTTCTACAACCTTTTGACAATTTATGCCGAAACCTAAGCATATTGTATTGTATATAATAGCAGTAGAAGAGATGTTTAATTTATTATATATGTACATAAATATGTACATATGTACATTTTTTTTTTATTTTTTTGGGGTTTAAATATGAGAAAAAGTTTTGTTTTAACAAAACGTATATTTTTTATTTGCTTGCACAGCGATAAACACGAAATACTATGTAAATGATGGTTAGAAGCGATTTTGTTGTATTCTCGCTATGCTAATACGCTAGGTTGTAAACTAATACTGAAACTCGGCGGGCCCCCATATTAAAGCCGTATGGCTTTTATTTAACTAATAGCGTTTTCTTTTCTCGAAAAAAGGCTGCACTTATTCTGCCTTGTGTTAGCGCTGTCACATTTTCATGTTCTTTTCTCAGCCCTTTCACAAGGCGTCGTGTTCTTTTCTCAGAAGGTTGCGCTCTGATCCGGCGAAAGTGCTGCCTTTTCTGCCCTCAAATAAACGTGAGCGTGAGAGTTGCATGGTTGATTTTTAATTTAATCTTGTAAAAATGCAATTATTTTCCCTATCAGAAATAAGTGTTTTGCTTTAAAATTGTTAAAGACTTACAGGCCAAGTGAATAATTCAGCTTTATTAAGTTCTTTAAATAAATTGTGATGGAGTAGTATATTTTCTGTTTCATTCTCATATAAAGAACGCAACATTTTCTCAGGTTTCAGGGCAATGCAAAGCAAGAGTTCCCATATAAAAGGGCAGAACTTTTTTTGAGAAAAGAAAATGCTATAATTTAACTAATTTAATTTCATTATGTACATTGGCTCAACTATGCCACTTTATGGGTATTTTCCACCGTTTTTTAAACAGCGCATCTCTTAAAAATTTAATAATGGCCAAAAAACCATTGCTTTCAAAATATAAGTTTTTCCAGATTTATTTAAAAATCTTAAAATCCTTATACATTTTGAGACGCACGATTTTTTGAGTGGGTAGGACCGAAATTCACTCGACAGAATGTACCTCGTTTTTAAATTAGGAACTCACATGCCTGCATATTATGAAGAGGAATGCTGAGATTTATCCAAGTCGTGCAGATTAAAAAATTATAGTTTAAAAAACTAAAACCTCCCTATTATAATTGCCATTCGTACTGTCATCAGGTGAGTAACTTGAGAATAGAAATCGCTGCATCTTTTAGGCGCATAAATATTACATAGTTACATCCCGAGCTAATAAAAGAAAGGTAAGAAGGTAAAAACAAGCTTCGGTGTAAATTTTATGTCCGAGTTAATTATAAATTTGATTAGTAGTAAATTTTTCATCAATCATTTTTACTCTTCACAGTCATGAAAGTATATATGATGTAAATTATTTACCATTATGGTGTATTATTTACACCAACGGAGTTTATTTAATGTTCTGGAAACAAGAAAACTTGTATACCACTGGCGTAATATATGTATATACCGAAAATCAGTATAAAAATTTTACGTGTATTTACAGTATAAATAATACACGAAAAAGCGGTATAACCTTAACACTGAATCCAAATAAACTGTTAAAACACTGCGCTTAGAAATGGCATATTATTTATATTGAAAATGTATATCACGCCGATGCAAAAAATACGCAAAATATTTTGATGCATTTTTGACTTTGGTGCTACTGAGTACGTTGTGGAAAAATTTCCTAGCTGTGTCGATAAACCGTATCGCACTAGGACAAAATATGTTTTAATTTTTACCGTGGCAGTATATGTAAATCCAAAACTTTAAAGCCGTTTTTCTCGAGTTTTGCTTTTTTTGAGTTATGACACTATAGAAGCAATTGGGATACCTCGATTTTTTTTCGTATTATTTTTGAAAAAAGAATATTCGACTATATGATACCAAGGCGTAGACAAAAGTATATCAAAGTATGATTTTCCTATTCATGCGAGATCAAATATTGCGAATTCGTTTGCATAAATAAATGGTGATGATATAGCTTTTAGACATTTGGAAACCAAACATTTTTTTTTTGAATTTTACAATAATTCGCAAACAAGAACCAATCTGAAAAAACGGTTTCTGATTGTACCCTAGAAATATGAATGTTGTTTTTGCCTTTTTCTTAAAACGATTTTTTGTAGACCTGAATTATTTTTTCATAAACATTCACCACGTCCGCTAAGGTCTAACAAGACGTGATATATACAACCCCCAATCGAATGTATGCATATAGTAATTTATTTATGTATGTACGTATATAGTATTTTAATGCTCATATAATATGATAAAACCCAAATTAAAATTAGTTTTAATTTTTTATAAATTCTCCACAACCTTAAAAAAATTATCTGCTAGATTTGATCAACACTCCTAAGCCGGATGAACGCGCTATTATGACATACGTGTCCTGTTACTATCACGCCTTCCAGGGAGCCCAACAGGTTGGAAATGTGACGCATGTACCCGAACCCACAAGACAATACACCTACGTCCCGAATTACAATGTGACTAAACTTCACATCAATACACTTATTCATTTTATTCTTTTACAGTTTGTTTTTTGGAAAATGCGACCTTATTACACAAATCGAACTTTATCTAAATAGAACTAAGGCGCTCTAGCCCAGTTTGTGGACAATACTAAGATTTTATTTTACATAATACGCTACGCGCTAAATGCTAATAGCTCTCTACGCTCACAGTTTTTAATTGCATTGTGTTTGTTTTTTAACTAGCCTTTACTTCTTTGTGGCGTAATTTTCGTAAATTTGTGCCACTATACACTCTCCTTGCATAGAAATGAGTAAAGTTAAATAATATTCGTGAAATCAAAATTAAACTTGTGAAACAAAAATCTATTTTATGAATATTAACTTTTCCAAAAGGCAAATTACACAACAGTTATTCATAAAGAAATGGATCTAGGAGTGTCTCTTATTCGTTTTGCTTTCGCCTGTGCTTACATATGTACTTATGTATTTACACACATACATATATGTACTTGAGTTGGTATATGTATAGGTGAGGTATTGATTCCCATAGTTCGAAAATATCTCCAACTATTGCATGCATTTCTTTTTATTCTATAGGTTTCTTTGTCAAGTGTACTTATTTAACTCTTAATAAAACTAAATCTAGATTTCAGGCTAATTAGTTGCATTTGAATACGGCTTTTAATTAGCAAGGTTCCTTTTTTTGGTTTTTAAAAATTGACATATGTATACAGATTTATGTATATGGAAGGATCTCGAGAAAAGCTCTCAAATTTAAATATATTTTGGGAAAAACCATATATTAATAGGAACTTTTTTAATGACAACCTACGTAAATTATATAGTTCTTTGAGATATATAGATTTAGGGATGTGTAGCTCATAAACAAAACCATTTGCCGACCTCTGAAACGCAGCCGATTTTGGAGTACGTGTCCGAAAACATATCAAAACATACATATGTATTAACCCAGGTTTTAAAAGCTGCATGGTCTATACCAAAAAATTGGTACAGAGCGCGTTGCCGACCCCTAAAAAGGGTTTTATTTTAAAATCTTTTGTATATCAAATTAGTGGGGAAATGAACTTTAAAAATTCGCATGGTACTGAAAACTTACGGCGCTGATCAAAAACATGCATAGTTCATTTTCGAAAATAGTCATTTACTCTAACGCTTATACCTTCCACATTACTTACGCTGAGAAAATGCTATTGATGTTTTTAAACATTTAAAAAATGCGAATGTGTAGTAAAGTGTGAAACTCCTATTTGAAGTACATGGCCGGGTTACCCCCTTCTTTATACTCTGTAGCTTTGAAAAAATTAATTTGCAATAATTTCAAAATAAAACTTTCTTATCTTACAAAAAGAAGTTGCGAAACAAACATTGTAAGTGAATAGACATTCTTTGGTAAAAAAATTGGCATGCTCATTGCCAGAATATTCTTCGATTAAGCAAAATTAGCGGAACAAATGTTAACAAAGATATATTTTGCCGGAATCCGAAAAAATCTGGATGTTACTTTACTTTAGCCCTAAAACCGCCACACCCATTTCTACTGGATAGGTATTCTACCGTAATCTGAAATAAAATTTACATTTTAGGAAAAACATGATTTTAGACACTTAGGTTGCAAGGTAATATAATTATTTGCTTAAATATCGATATGGTATAAAAAGAAAAACAGCAACGTATATCTACTACATGCCATTAACATAGGTACGTATTTAAGAACAATAGATAAACTAGATTTTTTAGAATCGTCATTGAAGTTTCCCAACAAAGGTGTTGCGTTTTTTGCCGCTCCAATAAAATTTAGTTTGTTTATTTAGGACATACATTGTATGTATAGAGGTCTTATATCCCTGCAGAAAATCTGACTAGCTCAAAGCTAGACCTTTTGCCGACAGTACTAGTTCTAGCTCAATACCCAAACAATGCTTTCAACTGTCTACTTTTATACGGCGATGCCATTGGCGGTGGCAATTGTCGCCCAGAAAACGTTTTTAAGATTATTTTGGGATATTTTGTTCGTTTTTTTTTCTTTTACAGATTCCATGTTTGTTATATATTTTATAACAAAAAAATTATTGTACGCAACAATTTGAATTCATTAAATCTGAAAACTCACAACTGACTCCACCACGATTTGAACTCGCGACCAACGATGCTTGAGTCCGAGGTCTTCTCGCTGAGCTACTTTCATATTGTACGAGAAGTAAGAATTAGTACACTTACACCGCAAGTTTCAATTGTCCCGCTCTGCAGCCGTTTTGCACCAGTTCAGAGATAGTTTTGAAATATGTAGTTCGGAACCAGCGCTTTGCCAGACTGTCTCCAAACTTTACTGCAGGGACTCAATGCCTTCACCTGTATATGTGACTGCCATCTCTGATGTTAATTCTAACTTTGGAAACCAAAAATAAATTTTACTGTAAACCCAAGGCACATTGAACAGGTAGTATCAGTAGAGCAAATGATTTGATTTTTTTTTTTCAAATTATTTGGTCAAATTTCAATTATTTTTAATTTATTCTTACAAAAATTCTATGTATGTATATTGTTGGAATCTACCCACTGGGAAAATAGGTAAGCACCTTGCGAGGTAAGCCATGTTTTCTTTCAGTTTTTAGTACCAAAATTGTCATCATGGCCAATGTCATCTACTAGTAAAGGGCAAAATGAACACCTCCGAAGACACATTACGTTGTCAGTTGCAAAATAACGTGCAGCCGAAGTTATTTCCAAGCACCGAACTACTCCGAGCGACTGCTCTGCATTACACGTAACTTACTTTGTAAAGCGGCTCAGAAGTATGTCTGATACCAAATGTACATTCTAAATTCCAACTTACATAAGGCGGCCATGCCTTTGTAAAAGTAAGGGACGGTCGGCAGGGAAATGGTAATGACTGCCAGGTGAAGAGTAAGTTGCTAATAAGGTATTATTACGTGCTCCTAATTCCCACTGGGTATTTGCATGTGAAACCTTTTTCCATACGAAACAAGCGATTGAATAGCAGCTTTTGGAACATTCGCCCAGGTCAGCAGCACAACCGCTGATTACTGGGCCTTGCAAAGGATTGCTTTTCTAAGAAAGAAAGTTGCAAAAATTTTTATTTTTTCCAATTTAAATTTTTTATTTTTTTTTGTATTTCACATGGCACGCTTTGATTTAGAAGAAAAAACTCAGAACAGTTTATGACACTTTCGATACCAGAAGCAACAACAAAATGCACGGAAATGTTGTTTTTGCTCTAATGCTACCTGTTTGATATGCCTTGTGTAAACCTCACATTAATATTAAAGATAACAGATAAGTCAAAGGTAGATTCTTGTATCAGAAACTAGTTTTTGAGAAAACAGGCATTAAGAATACGGTACAATACACCAATGAACGTATACATATTTATACATACAGATGTATGTATATTAGGGTGGTCCTTGAAAATTAAATGAGCGATTTCTTTCAGTCTCTCCCCTTCAATCGGTAATACCACGGTCACAGATATCACATACAAATTTTGACTTTGAGACTCAAAAAATTAAAAATATTTGTTTTATCTAATACCCAAAATCGATACTACTATAGTCGAAGATATCACATATAAATTTTGGCCCCGATTGGAGTCGGTTAAGGCGTGGCGCACGAGGCCAAAGTTCAGATTCCTCTATAGAGACTCAAAAAATTAAAATTATTAGTTTTTTGCCAACTCATACCCAAAATCGATACTACCGTATTCGAAGATATCACATACAAATTTTGGTCCCGATTGGAGTCGGTTAAGGTATGTCGCGATGGGGTCCAAGGCCAGATGCTCCATGGAGACTCAAAAAATTAAAAATATTTGTTTTAGTTAATACCTAAAATCGATACTACTAAAGTCGAAGATATCACATACAAATTTTGGTCCCGATTGGAGTCTGTTAAGACGTCTTCATAGGGTAATCTGAATTTTGACCCCTGTGCGCCACGCCTTAACCGACTTCAATCGGGGCCAAAATTTATATGTGATATCTTCGACTATAGTAGTATCGATTTTGGGTATTAGATGAAAAAGTAATAATTTTAATTTTTTGAGCTTCCATAGAGGAATGAATCTGAACTTTGCCCCCTGTGCGACACGCCTTAACTGTCTCCAATCGGGACTAAAATTTATATGTGATATCTGAGGCTTAGGAAATCATATGTAAAAATTTACCTCCTACAATTAAGGACATTGTATATACAATATATGTGTGTGTCTATGTAAGCATTTGTGAACACAGCTGAAGCAAATTTGCAATGACTCGTTAGCCCAAAATATAATAGCGCAATAGTAGTGAAAGAAATCAGCTGTTACCGCTAATATTAGCAGTGACTGCCGCAGCAAACACAATCGGGCGTTGGCAGTGAATGCGTTATTTGACATTCATTTATTCTTTTGTACATTATTGTTGTTGTGTTATGGTCTTCAGTGACATACAGAAGTTGTCTTCGTTTCATATACTAACCCTGGGATTCAGTAATTCAGTCTCATCTCAAGTCACTAAATTTGAGACTAGCAATTAGTGACTGTTTTTGTGACTTGAAATGATTTGGGTATTCTGTAGGAGAGAGTCACAAAAAGTTCAACAAAAATGTGTGGTGGAAACAAACACAGACAGTCAACTGATAGCGTTTATGTATGTATGCCTTTTGCCCGCGCCGCTCAAAGAGTCGCAATGGCCGAGTGGTCAAAGCATTAGGGTGCCGGTCGAGAGCTCCGGGTCATCTTCGGACTTGAGGATTTATTATTATTTTTTTCTTTTTTTTTGTTAGTTTTATTTTTTTTTACATAATCTTTAGATTTTAATGTTTTAAAAACAAAAAATAAATTTGTTTCAATGAATTTGTATGATATGAAAGCATTTTGGTTTATTTCCTATTTAAATTGTTGAACAAATATTTCTTCGCTTCATTTTCGCGTTTTTTTTAAATAAAGCAGTTATCTTTTCCTTCCAGCTGACACATTAGTGACTTTATTTTGAGACTTGAGACGTGAGACAGCTTACAAATAGTCTCGAAATCCATATATCACCACCAAAAGTCACTATTAGTGACTAGAGGCCGCTTACTGAATCGCAGGGTAAATCAAATTCAAAACGCGAAGTTGAAGAAGACGAAGTAAGCTTGTCAGTATTGCCAGCTGCCACAGGTGTGTTCTGTGTCGCTTCATTGGTCAGCATACTTTCTAAAAAAAAAAACAGCTGAGTTAAAAAACTGTCACTGCCACCGCGCTATTGTATTTTGGGCATTTCTATGTGGTCTAGATCCAATACCATCGATCATCGCTTTCATCCTTGTCACCCGTTGCCTGAATGTATCTTCTTGAATATTTTTTGGCACGTGTGCACCCATTTTTTTAACAATCTGCTGCATGTGGATTTTGCATTGTTTTACTAAGTTTCCAGGGTTTGCAATTATCAAGTACTGCTTTACTTATCTTTATTTATAAGTATTATAGGCAATAGGTTCTATCAAAAAGTTGCAGGCTGCTTGAATTTTTATATTACTAACTTGTGTTCTATTTGTTGCTTTTTCTTTGCTTGCATCCTAACAGACTTGCAGAATACTGCGTTGCCAGATGAAAGAGCAGTCATGACGTACGTGTCATCGTATTATCATTGCTTTAGTGGCGCTCAAAAGGTCGGTTTTCGTCACAAAATTTTAGCAACATCATAAATACATAATATTCATTGTTCTATGTGAATAACACTTTTGATCAGTGGGTGTATTTTTAAAATCAAAGGTTTTGTCAGACTTGGCCTATAATTTCACTTTATAAGGATTTACGGCTTTGTTGTTGCCTCTTTTTCTGTAAAATGAGTACAAAATTACACAACAAACAGTGTTATCCATATAGAAGTACATACAAAATTATAATTAATTAATACATGCAAGGTTAAAAGCCTTGTTTTTATGTAAGTACACGGCGTAGTAACACCCCTTTTTAATCGCTTGGTTTTGCTATTGCTTAATTGCCTTACTTTCGTTATAGGGCGTTCATTCCAATATAATTTTCCGAAAGTGATTTCGCAATTATTTACAACTAAGTATTTTATCTACTGTTAGGCGGAGACGGCAGCTAACCGTATTTGTAAAGTGCTTAAGGTGAACCAGGAGAATGAGCGCCTCATGGAGGAGTACGAACGTCTTGCAAGCGATGTAAGTAATATTTGTAAATGATGTGCCGTTTTTTATGATTTTTTCGATTGTGATAGCTTTTGGAATGGATACGCCGGACAATGCCATGGTTAAACTCTCGCCAGGCAGACAATTCGTTGGCCGGTGTACAAAAGAAGTTAGAAGAATACCGAACCTATCGTCGCAAGCACAAGCCGCCACGTGTGGAACAAAAAGCAAAACTCGAAACAAACTTCAATACTTTGCAAACAAAACTTCGCTTATCTAACCGTCCGGCATATCTACCGACCGAGGGCAAGACGGTCGCTGATATTTCGAATGCTTGGAAAGGACTGGAGTTAGCGGAAAAGGCATTTGAAGAATGGCTTCTTGCTGAAACAATGCGCTTGGAACGCTTAGAACATCTGGCGCAAAAATTCAAGCACAAGGTAGATTTACAATTTTCGAAAAGTTGTTGCGTTAAATTTGTTTATTCTTATAATTTTTTAAAAGGCTGATGCTCATGAGGATTGGACTCGCGGAAAAGAAGAGATGTTGCAGTCTCAAGACTTCCGTCAATGTAAATTAAATGACTTGAAAGCCCTCAAGAAAAAGCATGAGGCTTTTGAATCCGATTTAGCTGCTCATCAGGATCGTGTCGAACAGATTGCGGCAATTGCTCAGGAATTAAAGTAAGATTTTACTGTCAATGCCAATGCTAATTTAGTTCCTTTTGGGGTCAAGTTCTGTGCGAGTTTAACTCTGTTTGTCATCCAAACTAAGCTTAAACTCAGTATGCAGTATTGGGTGATACGTGCGGATAAACCGTTGCTGAATACCGAAGTAATGTGTCACTTGCTGAATTATGGCGAACACAAACTGCATTCCATTGTATGTGTCCAGACTTTAGGGTATACCATAGCGGAGAAACACTTCTTTGATCAGGATTCTGCTACAGTTACTAGCGGTAGCTTCTGTCAATGGGTAATTTCCATCCAGCGTGTAGCTACATCCTGTGCAATCATGATCCATTGATAGCTATCCTTATTTTTAGCAAGGGTCCAAAAAATTCCACCGCTATGATCTCAAATTGACGCTTGCTACTTGTTT
>NW_023463730.1:0-12934 GCF_013731165.1 Rhagoletis pomonella | reverse complement strand
TATTATTATTATTATTATTATTATTATTATTATTATTATTATTATTAATAATATCATTATAAATTAAAATGTATAATTAGTCTATTCTGTAATATATCACAAATACTTAAATATCTAAATGTTCTATTCTCATTTGTCTGTAAGAAAACATTTTTCTGTAGACCAAATAAATAAATAAAATAAAATAAAAAATTAAATAAAACAAGGAACCACGAACGCAAACAAAGCAAAAACTACAACAAAAATGATGGCTTCATTATAAAAAAAAATCCGAAAATCCTCTGTCACGGGAGGGACAACATTTGCCACGGGTGGGACACGTAAGAATTTTTATATGAAAAGGAGCTTTAAATGTGGTCCATGTTAAAGATTAGTTATTAAAAAATAGCCAAGTAGGGGTTCAGTACACTCACGTTTCATCTTAGTATAATGCCTTATATAGAAGAAAAGGCCTAGAACCGTCAACCAAACAAATTATTAAAAATCAACGCGTTCTCCAAGCGTCTTGAGATTTTCACTTTTTCCTACTTAAATTTAACATGCTGTAAAACTGTATACCTAAAACTTTTCTATAAATTATAAACAAAAAATTTAAATTTTTTGATGGAACTGTTAAAATTTGTTGAAATTTATAATTTTTGTACGAAGTTTTAAATGTGGATTTATGTGGTTCTGGTTACGTAATGTGCTAGACTTTTATAAACAAAAACTATAAACATTAAATAAACAAAAGAAAAAACCAAAACTGGTCAAAATGTGACTTAACTTAATGAGCTGACCACAAGGGTATTGGGCGAGTCCGCGCTTCAGCCCTTCTCCCCTGCATCCACCTCAACAAACAATTAAAGTTTATCAGCCCTGTAAACCTACCTCTGGCAACTGTACCATCCGTAGCTGTCACGGGTGGGACATGCTTGACTGTTGAATTATTCTTATCTAACTATGTTGAAACGAAAATGCAATTGTGATAAACATTGACAATGAAGTTCTAACATTATGTAACAAACCCGTAACACAACTTCAACTTCTGTAATTAAATATAATAACTTTTACCTTTTTTGTCACGGGTAGGACAAGAACAATACTGCTTAATAATAACTCATAATATAGATAAAGCACTCACACAATTTAATATATAATACAATTTTATTAAACACAGATGAGTTCTTACCAAACACTTGAATTATGAATCGCCAATTAACTGAAAGTACTTTCAACGCAACCTACTTTAAACCTACTCAAAAAATTTCCTTATAACTTGGTTTTGAAACGTAAAAAAGACAATAAAAATGCATTTAAAGCTTTAATTTGTTATTTTTTGGTTGATTAAAGATTTGTACACATGTCTTATCCACACATTTGTTAGTTTTATAAAGAAAAAAATTTGTGCTCTGAGGTTCAGTTTCCCATGCAACCTCCTATCCTATCAAATTCCTATATAGAATTGCTCGGTGATTCCAAAAATGGAGTTATTTTTTTTCAATGGATACGTTTTCAAGATATTTTCAATTTACCGTTATTCCGCTTAAAGCAAAAATTGGTTCCTTTTAATCACGTATATCTTACGAACCCATTTAACAATCTTAATTATGCGGCAAATGAAAGCTAATAAAATTCTCCATAACCGTATCACATCACTTTCCGATAGCACTTACAGTTTCTGACAAATTCCTTAATCATTCCATTTTTTTTATTTTTTTATGAAAAAATTAAAAAATCTAACTTTACCAGAAAAAAAAAATAATTTTAAAAATAACAGGTTCTGTGCAAAATTTTTGCATTTGTGCTAAAACCTGTTCTGTTACAAAAAAAAATCAAATTACTAATGAAGAAAATCGTTAAATACATAATTGAATACATTTTCTCTCGCGGGGCAGAGGCACTCTCCCGTAAAAGGACCATGGCTAGTGATAGAACTTTTTAGAAAAGTATCGATACTAGTACTCATTTGAAAATATTTAGCTTATAGAAATTACAGCTATTTCTTCTATGTTGTCTAAAAATTTCATAGCTGTATCAATTACCAGTTTCTCAGTAGAGCAAAATATATGTATTCATTTTTACTATGGGTGTATGTGATTGCATGTACTAAATTAAAAACTTTGAAACCGTTTTTCTCGAGTACAGTGAAACCCGCTTAAGTAACCAACATTTTTGGGCACCGTGAATATTTTGATGTAATCTGAATAAAATCCTTCTCCTAAGTACATCCCCGCTTATTTACCCAACCCGCCTAAGTACCTAAATTTTTCGTACCATATTTACCATTTCACTTATAATTTTCCTTTTTTAAGTGTTCGGCAAAAAAATTCTAAAAAAATCAAGGGTAATTTTTATCCACTTGAAACTTGCACATTATTACGCTGAAATTTAATGGGCTATAAACACTTCTGAAAAAAAAATTTGTTATTTTGATGAAAATTTGATGAATTTTTTTCAGTTTTCTAAACAATTTTAAGCTTAGACCCCTTTCAGACACGTCAAGTCTTGATTTCAAGTATGCTCGGTTGTAGGCGAAGGGGGTGAGCCGAATTTACTCTTCCCCTCTCTTCGCACCTCCTTCGCCTACGAACCGAGCACACTTGCAAGTAGGGTTGCCCGATTTCTCATGCGGGAAATCAGTACGTTAGACTTTTTCGTGCTAAAAAATCAGTACTTTTCAGTACACAATATTTTGGTATATATAATACAGTTCATAAAAAATAAAAATGTTATGCATTTTAACATGAGTGTACACATCATTGTACACTAAGGTGGTCCAAAAATGCATGTGGGAAAAGTAAAGCCCATGTATTTTATATGGGAGAAAACAACTTTTCGTAGAAATTGTATACAATCCTCAAAAATCCATATTTTTATATCGGAAAACTCTGTTTATCTGCAGGAGATACCCAATAATAATACCCACTTGTATATTTAGCCATTTTTTCATCGCAACTATAATTTACAGGTCCGCCAAACACCCACAAAAACCCCAAAAAATGCATTGGGAGGACCAATAAAAAATAGTTAGTATTAAATAATGGTTAAATAAACAATTATTGAAAGTCTCGTGAAGACAACTAGAGTTTTTCGATCGAAAAAAATTTATTTTCAAGAATTATATATCATTTCTACGAAAAGTTGTTTTTTGTTATATTAAAATACATGGAAAACTTTGAGCGCTTTTAGCGACCTCTAAATATTTTTTGATTACAAAATAAAAAATAGGGGTATACTTTTTTTCGATATAGATATAGGGGGTGAGAGCATTGCAATTCCGAATTCACTGTTTTTGGACCACCCTATTGTACACAGGACCCAATAGATTATTTTATATTTACGACATTTTTGAATAGCAATAATCAGATCATTTCCATTTTCAGTGTTTAAATAGTCAAAGAATTCTATATATTTAATTTTAAAGTTACTTTTAGTTTGAAGTTCAGTTTCAAAAATTTTAATTAGAAACCGGTTTCTCCCTTTGCGCAAGGAAGCAAACCTTATACATAAGATCCTCTCACTTGCTTCGTTTGAGTGTGGTATTGAAAAAAAAACTAAAACTGTTTAAAAGTACCACTTTTTAAGGATTTTCTCCGTATTTCCTCATGGAAAGTCTAAGAATGTGCTAAAAACAGTATCTAACTCTATGTCTTGTATGCAAAACACTTTTACAATGTCAGAAAATTGAGAAGAAAGAATTTTAAAGCTGAATTTACATGAGGCGAATTTTTAGGCGATTCAACATTGCTCAAGAAAAATCGCCCGTGTAAATGGTGATTCAAAAATCGCTTGCCTCAAAGTAGACAGGAAGTCAACATTTGCAGGCGATTAGCGCCTCCCAAAAAATCGTCTCATCTAAAGGCAGCTTAAGTTATAGGCCAAAGCCATTCGAATATTCAAATTTACTGTTATTAAACTGAAAGTTATTTTCGAGATAACTAACAACACTCGACAAAAAAAGTCAGCCTTCATTTTATATAATTTAAGCTCTGTCATATTATCGCAACTGGTACGTAACGACCCAGCGATATGCCCATAAAACTATTGCTATTTTTGTTGTATTAATTTCTTGGGTTTGACATGCCTAGATATATATAACATGTCAACTATAATTAAATAATTTTTTTCTTACTTTTTACAGTACAATTTAAGGAAGTTCCAACGTTATGTAAAAACCTTAACAAAATCCTAAAATATTTTGTTTGAATTGAAAATTCAGTACAAATCAATACACATTTTGAAAAATCAGGACATTAGCGTACTGATTGAAGAAATGAATAAAATCAGTACAAGAGTTGAAACATCAGTACAGTACTGATAAAATCAGTACGTCTGGCAACCGTATGATTGCGGATGTTTGTGTTACATGCACATTCTCTTTCTGATTTTTCCGTTTTGTTCTCTGTTAGAAAGTATCTTAGACTATAGTTTCCAAATGGTTCCTCGAGAGAAAGTTCCCTTGAGTTTTGTTCCCGATTTCAACTTTTTCAGAACGTTCCGGAGACTCTTGTTTCCATTTTGTTCTCTTCGATGCTCCCGCTAAGTATTGTTCGCATCTTGTTCTCTTTGGGAACGTTTCACAAGTTTTTGTTGTTATATAGTTCACGTTGATAATGTTCTCGACAGTTTTTTTTCGCTTTCGTTCTTGTGAAAACGTTCCCGAAAGTTATTCTTATTTTGGTTTGGATTTTTAAGCGTTCTTGGGAACAAAACTACGATAAAGATATTTAGTTTCGATTATACCTTTTTGTTCTCGGTCCCTGTAAAAAATTACACTATAAAATTAAGGCACAACCTAACACCACCTTACTGAATACGCCCAACTGAGCTTTAATACGTCGATACTTTCTGGTATTCGCGATACTTACTCAGTACTTGTCACGATACTTACTCAGTACTTGCGCACTCACTAAGATAGGAAACTCTTAATATGAGATATTAAAAAAAACTTTTTAACAGTATAGTAATTTCAAGGTTAAAAAGGACAGAAAAAAGTACAATTGGACCTAAAATATCGGTCTGAAAACTAAACAAAAATAAATATTCTTTGATTAAATCACATAACTAACATTAATGCCGTTTAATATTTTAAACTAAGACTTGGCTCTTAATCTGGAATGTACGGAAACACACTTCATACCACGGCTGTAGATATATAGATATATGGTTAAACATACATACTTATTCTACGCTTTCACTTACATAGTACTGTTATATCAATTTCTGTTTTAAGGGGAGTTTGTGACATCACATTGCTAGCTTCACAACGGAAACGTGCATTGTTATCTGTTGCTTCTGCAGTAAAAGTATAAATATTTTCTGAAAGACGCCCGGCGGTTCTGAAAAGACAAAACACACAATATAACGAAAAGGTCTAAATTAATAAGTCATTAGAACTACAGTTTTATATACATGAAGCTCACATAAATATCATGTTTTTGACTTGAAACAAAAGAAGATAATAGCACACAGCACAAAAAGAGACGCGCCTCATCGAGCGTTTACCGTATACATTCATATTTACATATTTTGTCTCGCAACTCGATCTGTTTTTATTCTTATAAATAAATTCCAAATAAATGTATATGGTCAATCCTTTTTCAAAATAACAAATGGTTTTTATACCCGAGCGCACTTGTGCACAAGGGTATTATAACTATAATCACATAACGGTTGTTTCTAACAGGTAAAACGAATCGAGATAGATATAGACAAATGTATACATAAGCGATCAGAATGAAAAGAGCGGTGACTGTCTGTCCGTCCGCACACGATAACTCGAGTAAAAATTAAATTGAGATGTCTTAACGAATCTTTGTACGTGAACTTCTTTCGGGCGTAGGACGGATGGTATTGAAAATAGGCAAAATCGGACAATAACCACGCCTACCTCCCATATAACGGTAATTTTCAGAAATACGAAAACTACGATATTTTAGTAACTACTAAAGATTATTCTTTCAAAATTTATATTTACAATTACTTTTAGACGAAAAATAGGAATATTATAAATTTTTGGAAAATGGACGTAGCCACGCCCACTTATGGTTTCATGTGTATATCTTGGTAACCGCTGCACCAATTTCTTCCACACTTGGCACAGTTGTTAGCCTTGCTACAGCATATTAAATGGCCGAAAATTTTTTAAATCGGACAATAACCACGCCCACATCCCATATAACGGTAATTTGGAGATATATGATGAATCAGTAAATATTAAAGCTAATTTATTCAAAATTGATACTTGAAACCATTCTTTACCAAGAAATATGTTTATGATAAAATTTTGGAAAATGGGCGTGACACTGCCCACTTATGATCACATATATGTATCTCGGTAACCGTTCTACCAATTTGTACCAAACTCGGTATGGTTATTGGGCTTGCCAAATAAAAGCAAAAAGTTGAAAATTATTGAAATCGGACTAAAATTTCGGCCGCTTTTCATATAACGGTAAATTTCAGAAATGCTTGAAACTTCAATATTTTGAAATTTAAGACCGCTGAATTACTCAAAATTGATTCCCAGATCTGTTTCTTAGAATGGGAAAATACTGACTAAAACTACGGGCCAAAGCTTCCGCATGTTCAATGTTTATTACTGCGATGAGATTCCTATAAATAATACATGCGAAAAATGTTTCCTGGTCTATCAAAATAATACTAATTTAAAATAATTTTGACCTGCTACATTTAGTTCAGTAAATTGTTACAATGTTACAATGTTTTTCAATCAAACTGGTGGATTGGGAGCTATCAATGAAATTTAGAAATTTCTATTTCCGGCTTGTTTGAATTCTCGCTTAGCGACATATAACTTGAAATTTAGAAGTTATAGGTTATTTTTAGTACAGTCAAGTTATTGTTTAAAATTAGTCATCGGCATGGTTGTCAATTTCCTTTGAATGTTAAGAGAAGGGTTGCTCAGGATGTAAAAGTTGATTTTTTCGCATTACAGTTAACTACAACGTGTCGGAAAACTTTTTAAAATTTGCAAACTACTTGGTGTTATAAAATGCACGTTTATGTAGCTAAAAAATTAATTTTTCGAAGTGACAAGAATAAAGGAAAATGTCTTGCTTGGAGGATGAGCAGCCAACTGTTAAAAACGTTATTTATAATAGCTCGTACATAAATAAAATAAAAATAAAAATTCCTTCAACTTACGAATGCTTATGAGAAAAGGTATCCAAATTTATAATAATAATAACACTAGATTGGCGCTTACACATATGTTAGTGTTTGGCCGAGCTTCTCCTTCGATTTGTGGCGTGCGCCTTGGATGTTGTCACACAAAGCGGAGGGACCTACAGTTTTAAGCCGACTCCGAACGGCGATTGTATTTTTATGAGAAGTTGTTCTTCATGGCAGAAATACACTCGGAGGTTTGCCATTGCCTGCCGAGGGACGGCCGCTGTAACACTAACATATGTGTAAGCGCCAATCTATTATTATTATTATTAGCTTCAATTTTAATGAATTCTGGTTTAGAATCGTTTGTAGTTGATTGCAGTTTAAAATTTTAGCTGAAAAAAACTACATATAAATTTAAAAAAACGCATTACGCACTTATTTTTCAACTAAAAAAAAATACTTTTACTACAATCAACTACAAACGATTCCAAACCAGAATTCATTAAAGTTGAAGCTGTAGCCGTAAAAAACTTCATATAGATTTTTTGAAGAACGCATTATGCACTTAGGCACATCATACCGAAACGAATGCATGACGACTCGACTTCTGCACACTTGCACGCCCTGCATATGTCACCAGCTAATAAACAATTTCTACACATAAAAGCTCAGTTAGTCCAGACTTAACTTAAGTTAACTTATCGTAAGAAATCATCAATGGTTATTCAACACGTGAACTTAAGCCAAGAGCGGAAATATTTTGTTTTTGTATTTCTTTTTTCAGCTGTTTAACAGTTCGCTGGCTAAAATGCCATATCAAAAAAATTTATGCAAACAAAAATGTTTGCTTTCATTTATTTTTAAGAAATACAAAAACGAGAGTCTGGCAAGCCTGATTCTCTCACCGCTCTCAATTTCCGTAAGGCCGTAACTTGAGAACCTAAAATCTACAGGTTCTTAAGTTTCTTAAGGTAAGTTAAGTTTTAACTAACCGCCAACACAGTTTCTCATATAACAGGTTAGCCAAAATATTAAATTAAGTTAAGTTACGGAAATTAAGTCTAGACTAACTGAGCTTTAACACATTTTTTGGCCGTTCTTTCGCCTCACGCACTTCCGCAAATATTTCTGCTCCGAAATATTGCGTAAACGCTTGTGGTTTAATGCAATTTGCACGAATTTTAGCACGAAATCATTCATTTCCAATTATTTTCTATTGAACTGACAAATAAATTTTATTTCCAGCACAAAAAAGTAAACAATTGACGATTTCAAAACTGCAAGCGCCTTACAATGTTGGGCGCTTCGATTCATGAAGCTTTTATGATTAGGCGCAAACATGATTTTGAATCGTAATCTACAGAGCTTCATTGAAATACATGGGCTCGGCATAAAAGCTTTATACTTTAGTATGCCGAAACGATTACACTACTATGATTAGGAGCTTAATGTGCGAAGTGCCTTATTTTTCAACAAAAAAAATTAAGACTACAATCAACTACAAACGATTGTAGACCACAATTCTTTAAAATTGAAGCTGTAGCTGTAAAAAACTTTATATAAATTAAAAAAAACGCATTACGCACATATTTATCAACTAAAACAAAAATAAAGCTACAATCAACTACACACGATTCTAGACCAGAATTCATTAAAATTGAAACTGTAGCTGTAAAAAACTTCATATCTTATGTTATATTTCTCTAAGGTGTTTTTTTGTGTGTTAGTCTCCCTTTTTCTACTTTTCTATGTAAGCAGTTCCACTAGTGAGGTGTCATTTGAAAAGTCAGAGGTCCCCTGAGTGGTTATTAGGTAATATTAATGGTCATAATCTTATATATTATTTCTCTAAGGTGTTTTTTTGTTAGCCTCCCTTTTTCTACTTTTCTATGTAAGCAATTCCACTAATGAGGTGTCATTTGAAAAGTCAGAGGTTCCTTGGGTGGTTATTAGGTAATATTAATGGTCATAACACCTCTGAAGTCAAGAAATTTGTAATTTTATTTTTGGTTTTAATTTACCAATGTTAAGCCACACTAAAGGTATTTTGTACTGAAGCACTATTGTGACTGTAGCATCGCATACGCCGTATACGACAGTGATGGGCGCACACATAATTCAATAATTAAAGGTTCGATAAACTGACAATTGTCTCTCTCGCACCGCTCCCTTAGCTCATATATTATTGTTTCTGTTAAAGAAATATTTAATCAAAAAGTTAATTCTGAATATATTTTAACCTCAAATATTGTATACAAAGATATATTGTGAGTAACACCATGCTTCCCTCAACTCATGACACCAGTCAGTTTGTAATATGTTTTTATGTACCTAATAAGTATAAGTTCTGATGTACTATAAATCTCATTCACGCTTTGTAATATATGTATAATAAAAATAAGGGATTTATAAGAATAATTCTGTTTACTTTTTCCGCGAACTATTAGAACAGTCTGCTTTTATCTGTGGCTACAAAGAGGGATGAGTTTACTGTGTATTTCTGTCTGCGCATGGGGCCACTTATAAACTAAATAAAACCCATTACGCACTTATTTTTAAACAAAAAAAAATTTACGACTACAATCAACTACAAACGATTCTAGGCAAGAATTCATTAACATTTAAGCTGTAGCTGTAAAGAACTTCATATAAATTTTTAAAAAACTCATTACACACTTATTTTTCAACTAAAAAAAATTTTAAAACTACAATCAACAAAAAACGATTCTAGACCAGAATTCGTTAAAATTGAAGCTGAAGCTGTAAAAGATTTCATATAAATTAAAAAAAAACGGAATACGCACTTATTTTTCAACTACAAACAAAAAGAAGCTTACTACAATCTTCCAGAGAGTTGAATATTCTAGGTATTTTATCAAAATGCATCAAGGTCGGATGCCAACTTCACTGAGCTACAATAAAATTAACAAATAGGTTAGGAAGAGCCTGTCTGAAAGTATACAACAAAGCAAATGCATGTATAGATTTGACAAGAACAAAAACGCTGTCAAGTTTAAATAGCGGCAAATCAGCTGCACTTGATAGCAGTGGTTTGAATAAGGAAAATGAATTAGCAACACGAGTTTACGGGGTGTGCATAGCTCAGTGGTTAGCGCTTCTGACTTTGCACATCGATGAAGAGGGTTTGATCCCTTCTGAAGTCTAGAAATAGAAGTCTGATGAAGAGATGTGGTGATCTCCGAAATAGCTGCTATAACTTCTACCGCTCAGACCTTGTTGCTTTTCCATTTTTCTTAATAAAATAATATTAAAATTAAATGTTAATAACAGTAGCCACACACGACGAACACGTGCGCGCGGTGCTCGTTCGTCGTTTGTAGGGCGGTTCACGTCGTTTGTGGGGCGGTTCACGTCGTTTGTGGCGTGGTTTGCGAACATTGCATAGGAAACAAAAACAACAACCTCATTTTGTGGTGATGCTTGCGGCGTGCACTCCGACGGATAAATGCATCCAAGTCATGTGCGTTAATTGAATTTTGGGTTAATAACGCTAAATTACTATATGTATACATATGTACGTATGTACATACCAGGGTTGTTGCGAATATTCGCATTCGCAAACGAGGAGCTTCCGCATTAATTTTAACATTCGCATTCACTTTCGCATTCGCAATAATCAATGCGGAGCTTTTTCGAATGCGAATATTTTGCAAGTGGACCGATAAAACGTATATATGGCAAAAAAATTACATATTGTAGCCAATATTTTGGCTGTGATCGTAGGAGTACTTGTGTAACAAAGCTGGTCAAATGTCATATTTATCAACTTTGATAAAAATGTCTTTAAAATATTATTTCTTAAGCTATATAACCGAGCTATCAATGGGCAGCCATAAAAGTTCCCACTTCTACTTGAACTTTGACGTACGTTAAAGAGAACATAGTCCTTTTAATATTTTTTTTCTGTGCTTTACATACTTACTTTTGCTTCTTTCTTTATTATGATTTTTTTGGGCCAATGTTGAAAATAAACTACTAGACACAAAAGAAGAAAGTGTGCACTTTAATTCTTAACAAAATTTTCGTGATTTGCTTTTGATGTTATAGGCGTTGCGTCTGACTCGTAAGTCGGTTTGGATGTGTTTGTGAAAATATATATGTGTTAGTTACACCAACATGACTCCCGGCATGACTCTTACTGATTCCACTGTGTGTAGTCGAAGGCGAGTCAACACGTACACAAATGACTCGCGAGCCAGACGTACCGCGTATGCCGCCTATTACATATATTCGTTTGAATAATTTCCAATGGGGCTCTTTGGGGAATTTTTTTTTAGCAAAAATTAAAAAAACGGTAGTTTTGTTTACTTGCTGGATAATATTTTTTTAAAAGGATATACATTGGATCCTTGGCTAAAAACTTCTGTGGTAAAACTGTCCCTTCTTTGCTATTTAAAGTCAATGAGTAAGCTCCTTCAATAGGGATTTCCAGTAGAAATGATCAACGTCTAGCTGTAAAGAGAATCGATGCTCAAATAATTAAACGGCTATAGGTCTGACCTTTAATTAGATAAGAATTACGTCACTATCTGTTATTCAAATGCTTATAAAAAACGGGGTGCTTTAAAAAAAAACAGTATTCTGATCCGATTCGGCCGGTAGATAACTCACTAACGACCTAAAAGAATTTAAAAACATCTACTACATCAATTAATTAGTTTCTGTCTTTATTAAAACCCAGGATTTTTGAGAAATTCCCAACCTAAGAAATTTTGTTTTTATAAGGTATTGTAACTAATCTTTAAGAGCACTAACATTTAGATGGGGCTTTTATATATTATGGTAACGACATGAATATTCATAACGTGAGAACAACTTAAAAAATTTCATAAATTTTTAAATTTATAATTTTACTCTACATCATATCTCCAGGACGATTAATTATGTAAGAGCATAGAAAAACCTTAGTTGGATTTTGGTCAATTATGCATCGATAATTGTGTAACGTGAAAATCTTTTTTTTTATATTAAATGTCCTTTTTTCCTCTTTTAATAATTCTTGTTACAAAATATCTCTCAAATAGGGAAATTAGACACAATCTGGCATCACCTTTGTGAAGAGCTTTGAGCTTGTGCTTTTTAGACAGAGAATAATTATAGAAAACAGTCAAATCCTAAACGTCCAAATCCAAAAATGTCTGCGTAAAGAGCCTTGAATAAAGTATTTCTTATTTGAATAGCGAAGCTTCATACTAAACACTGAAATTTTAAAATTTCAAGTCTTAAAAAGGATTACGTGAAGAACATTGAATAGAGTATTTCCTTTTTGTTTCTCTCTACGTTTCTCTAACAGGTCAATTCTGCACGTTACCGAAGATTTTGTAACCGGAAAATTGTATTACGAAAAAATTTTACCAGTTCTTGTCACCGCTATTCTAGGTACGTTGGTAACGCAGTTAAAATATTCAGCAATTCAGCTATGAAGAATTGTGGAAATTCTGGTATTGCATATTTCACGGGGCAATACTTTGTTACCAGTTTATGAGATAGTAACAAAATTTACCGGTTACAAGAGTACACAGACTACGAAAAGGGTTTAAAAATTGACAGGAACTTTATTTACCGGTTACAAAATGTTTATTACCAGCGCAGAATAGACCTGTTAGTGCAGTTTTGATCTACAAAATGTCGTTTCGTTGGAAGTGAAGACTTTTTGCTCGTTTTAAGTTCCTTTTCTGCATTTCAATCAAACGATCGTTAACGCTTTTGAAAATTTTTATAAAAATATGTCGAAGAAAATCCAATTTTGGAAAAATGGACGTCTTGGCATTGAAGTTCTACCAGAAGAATGGGAAGT
>NW_023463729.1:0-12938 GCF_013731165.1 Rhagoletis pomonella | reverse complement strand
TCTGAGCAAAAAACATTTTAAATTTTGGCGAAATTTTTCTTTAAGTGTTCTATAAAATTTTAAGCTTAGGCTTATATGGTATTTATTAGGGAATGAACTGTATTTTAATTGAAAAATCTTAAATAATGCTATGGTCTTGCTTACTACTACTACTATTCCATTAAATGTTCATGTTTTATTCAAGGATTTACATATCTTGTAGCGCCAGCTGCTTGCCAGATACTTTGATGTTAAATTGTGTGCGTGTGTGCGTACGAACTCGATCAAACCTACATGTCTGTAAGCCAATCAAACCTCTATATAAAACACATGCATGATGCCCAAAAGAAAGTAACTACGTTAGAGTGAGAAAGTTCGCTAGACTTATGGTTCGGTGAAGCAGTCTTGAGTGTGTGTGTGTATGTGTGAATGTTCGACTTAAACCGTATTTTGTATGTATTCCTTTGTACATAAATAAGTAAATATATACATAACTAATACGGGATCGGTCACTTGACGTAGAAAGATATAAAAGGACCAAAACTGAGACAAGCGGTTCTTAAAACGAAAGTTGCGGTGGTACTTTACAGTGAAAGTGAAGTGTAATTTTAAAGTGGTTGCTTGTGGTAATAAAGTTTAAAGTTTTATAGTTAAAGTGAGTGAATACGGTTCCCCAGTGCTCTACCAGGATACTAGCGGTACCTGGGGTCATCAAAGTTACATTCTGGATCTGGAGGTAAGTGCGAACACTTTCATTTGACACCTTTGATACGCATATGTCCAAGTACCTAGATGAGTGAGACTCAAATGTAGCAAAAGAGTACGCGAGATTAAAATCTTAAATATATCAAAGAGGGCTAATGGAAGTTTTTATTGATTTCAGGTCGCCTGCTAACACAGCGAAAGGACCTCCATTGTTTTACAACAACACGGTAGTTTAAACCCGAAAAATCAGCCCAAGCATTCAGGAAGAAAACTTTGGAGTTGCAGCCAAGTAAAAATACATACATACGCCCATATATGCACAAACGCTACCACCCACGGACCACAACCACCCGCACCGGCAAATAAAGCATACCAATAAGGGCCGGGTATCAGCGCAAGTGTACAAACGCACTCAGGCATATACATATGTGCATACGTTCATGCAAGATACGAAACCACCTTAACTGTCACCCGGCGACTCGACAAGGTGGCCCATATCTAAGCCCTACAGCAGTGCCGATAACCCAGCTAATAATTAGAGCCAGCAGCAACAACATCACCAGGAACAGCTGATTGAAATATCTCGGCCGGAGTAGGTCAACGGCCATTCGACATACATGTGGATTCCATCAAACAGTGGAGAGGAGCATAACAGTGGAGAGGACCATAACATCGACGGCAGCAGTGTGCGAGAGAGCAGTGGAGACTATCGCTCCACATATACCGTCGATCAACAGCAGCGCCGGGAGCATAGTTCCAGTTCTACTTGGATTTTACATTCCATTTTGGTTAAATTTTTATGCCTATGTACATACATGTCAGGGTACATACATATATGTAGGGCAGATTTTCGCTAGGCACATTCCTTTAGTTCTACTTACCGTTTTGTTGTTTTCATATTTAATTTTATCACGTAAAATTGCCAGTAGTAGGGTGGTCGCATTTTTGTCGTTAGCATCTTGCTTTAGACAGATTTTTTTTATTTAGTTATTTTTTTCGTTTTTTTTTATTTTTTTTTTTTGGAATTTTTGTAAGTAAGTAATTTTTTTATTTAGTTATTTGCTTTTTTTTGAATTTTTGTAAGTAAAAATCGATTTTGCCGTACGTATTTTTCCCAAAGCCTCTAGTGTTTGCCAATCATTAACTTCACTTTGTTATTGTAAATTTTTTTGGTTGGGATCAACACTTTTTTGTTTTTCTTCTCTTTCGTTCGGCTCCATACGTATTTTCACTTTATTTTAGCTATTCTTCACGTATGTGAGCATATGTACATCCATATACATATATGTAGGTATACATATGTTTATATATATGTAGATAGATGTAACCTAAAATTTCGCGTTAAGGCCCGAATTAGAATTAATCGCGACGTTAAATTAATCGTGCCTTTAATTTACGTACTGGTAGCTTAAATTTTTAACTAATAATTTCATTCACCCTTGTATTATTTTGATATTTTGAGTTTCCCGCACGCTTGTCATGACCCGCTCGTAGAAGACTGCTAGGTCGACGCCTCAGCAACGCGGCTGAAGGAGAGCATATGCATGAAATATCTTAGATTATATGTATGTATGTTAGGGTTCTAATTCTCCCAAACAGGTTCTCAACAGAGTGCTGGCGCCATCATTTCTGGAGACCAAGGTGAGTGTGAAATTTGCCTACATTATTATTTACATACATATATATATATATACATATATTTACATACGCACATGCACATTAAGTGTACATACGTATGTAATTGCAGATATACATGCATCCATTGGGTTATCACCGTAGGTTAGTTTTGTAAATTTTTGAAGTTCATTGAATATTGTTAGGGTAATTGAATTTTTGAGATTTAATTAAGGAACTCTTCAGATTGCGCGGTAATCAAGGTGTGGTAGACCGCTTAGAGGTATAAAAATAGAATTTAGCTAGCATTAGGGTACGTGGATTTAAACTTGAATTTTTATGTTAGGAGTAGATAGAGATTGAGATTAGAGTTAAGTATTACGTGTAGGTATAGGTAAATATTGGATTTTAGGGTTAAATACTGAATTTTAGAGTTTGAGTTGTAGAGTTAAAAATTGGATTGTGAATTTGAGTTTTAGAGTTAAGTGTTGGATTTTCTTTGGTTGTAAGTAGGGTTAAAGTTTGATGTAATAATAAAGTGAGGAAAAAAAGGAAGTAAATGATTTGAGGTTGATTTTGTTTAAGTGTGGGGTTTTCATAATGAAGTGCTAAGCACGAAATTTTTGGTGTGGGTGTTGCGCTTGTGCAGAAGAGGGGAAGTGGGAGTGTACAAACGTTGACAATGACGGTATAATGACGGACTTATAGATAAACGGACTGATGTCAGGTTAGGGGGCGTTGTAAAGTAGGTGAGGAGTCACGACAACGCCCAAGGCTTCGCGTGAAGTTCGCGTAGAAGAAGGGTGGGATGACTCCACCTGACAGGACAGGACAGGACCTTCTCTTCATTTGTTGCTATCTCTTTGTTCTCTGCTTTCTTCGCATTTGCTATAGCCATCTCCACTAGTACACTAGGTATCAGGCATGAATAACTTTTTGCTAATGTAGTTGACAGCAAGGCAGGCGGAAATGACCCACCCCGACGACGAGCTAGCTTGGGATGCAAGCATGCCTGCATGCCGCCTCGCCTGGCTCGACCATGTTGCTACATTACAATCTATGTAAGTTAACAAAAAGATGTAACTACAGCAATAATTATGTTCGCTTAAGTACCCGCATTGAGGTACTTAAGCGGGTTCTTTTAAGTACCCAACCCGCCTAAGTACCTCAAAAAGCTGACATTTTGCGTGAGGTACTTAAGCGGGTTTTACTGTATCTACATTAGAGTACGTGTTAAAATAATTTTACAGCTGTGGTCCGGGCTCGCGCCCCCCCCCCCCCCCTAACCTTTAAAGTTTACCTTCCATGTAGGTATACAATACTATGAAATGGCAGCTGAAAGCAAAATTCTTTACCCAGTAGTAAAATGTGCCTTACAATTTCACTTAGCTCTGCCGTGTAGTTACAAACTTGCACAATTGAAAGGTCGTTTAGCACACTAAGAAGGGTAAAAACTTAGCTGCGCTCAGCGTTGCCAGGTTGACGTTTTTAACGTCATTTGGACGTTTTTTGTATCCTGTTGACGTTCGGACGTTTTTTGTGTAAAAAATTACGGTTTTTAACTTCTCAGAAATTTTTCTCCTTTACTAAATAAATCATGTAAGTAGAACTGATTTTGAATTATTTTCTTAATAAATCTTTACAAGCTTTGTTTTTTGCAGCAGCTTCTTCAAAAGATATTTATTCTTTGGACACAGATGGCTTAAATATGATGCAAGGCAAGCGCACGCACATTTTTTTGGATTCTTAGCTGGTTTTGTGTACACTCTATATTACAATGTTTGCAATTGCACATTAAAAGCCAAATCAGGAAGAGCTGATCTATTGCTTTCTTTTTTAAACGCCTAGGATATCGCTGACCATTATAAAGGACCCTGAATAACGGAAAAGCTCAAAGCTTTACAAATTTGGTGATGTGATTTTTCACATGAACGATCCAAAATAAGCCAGTGCACATATTTTAAAATTTTTAGAATCAGTAGTTGAAGTTTTGTATTGAAGGGATTAAGAAAGCTTTAGTTTAAAAGTATGATACTAAATGCCTTCTACCATAAACTTTGTAAATTTTCAGTGATTATTGCATTTCAGATTACGACTAATAAAGCCCTTGGACAGATATTGTTAAAGGTTGGACTGTACCTTAAAGATCACTGTTTTACCACTGTACTAAGCTTTCAGTAGAGAAAGCATCTTAAGAACTTAAAAATTATCCTGGGTTATCAGGTATCTAGCAATACAAGATTAGTTGTTGTCTTTCATGAAGTTCTATAAATAAATCTTAAACTAAATACTGAAGTATATTCGCGAATATCACGTTTTATTACATACTTAAATTTAAATTCTTAATATTACTAAGTATACTTTTACGGCATTCACCGGAATTTCGTGGGTCATACCAGTTTTAATAAATTGTCGGATTAATTTCTTATAAAATCTACCTTTAGGTTTATGCACCTTAAGAGCGTATCAGACGTGCCAATATTTCCAACTTTTGCACGCATTTCGCTGTCAAATCGAGAAAGAGAAAGACCTTTCTCTCAGATTTTGGAAATCTCTTTCAGAAATAAATGTTGCAAGATGTGACTGCAATTGAGAGAGCGCAAATCGATTTCTGAAATATATTTTAACTTGCTCGTGCTGCATTAGCAATCTGCAATTTGCCTTTCGGAAATAAAAAACCTCTTTCGAAAGACACTTCACATGCAAGGTGTGAATGCTCATGAAACTGCTTCCTGAAATTTCTCAATTTGACAGTCTTTTCGAAATTTATTGCATTGCGACGTCTGACAGGCTCTTTAGGCATATATCGAAAATTTGTTTTAAAGAATCAATGTGAAATAATTGCGATACGCTTAGCTGAGCAACCGAGACGTCTGCTTTTTAAATAATTTTTGTAAAACAAATCGGCAAGTACATATCGTCCCCCGCATGTCAGAAACATGAATGTGTAAAAATTAAAATTTAGGGAAGCCAACTTTGAACGTTTTTTTGCATTCATGTATTTTTTTTATTTTGCATTATGTATTTACTTCACATATATTACTTTTTATATGCGTCAGAGTGATGTTTGATAACCATTTTGTGACCTGTATTGAAAAAATTAGTATATTCATATGAATTCAGGCCGCTGAATTCGAATCTGAAGTCAAAATAAAAACCCAAGATGGCCGATCCAATATGATGCCTAAAATCTTTAACGCAAAAATTTTGTTAAAAATAATTATAAGAATTGCTTATTATTATATTATTCAAGAGTTATTGCGCTAGCTGAATTCGAATCGGAAATTAAGATAACTAAAAACAAAATGGCCGATCCAATATGCCGACTGAAATTAAAAGAAATGGTTGAAACCTGGAGAAAATTACTTATGACGTTTTCTTTAAACTGTTTTTATTAAAAAATTGACTTCAATATTTCATTAAATACTAATCAGTTGAACATATTAAAAAATGTTTAAATTAAACCTCGTATAGAACTGACCTGTTGAAGAAAACCAAACAAAATTAAAATCGATCGCCACTATGGCTTTTTGCGTTTTTTTTTTTAACTTAAGCATTGCATTTTTACTTTTCAGAGCGCCGCGTCAACTAACACTTCCACACTAATCATAGGAACAGATGCAGAAGGGACTGTCTTTGACATATTTCAATAGCTGACACATAATTTTAGCCAACCCAAGAGAATAAAACCCCAAAATCGATACTTTATTTTTGGATTTATCGGCACGAGTTGGGGACCAAATATCACTGTGCGCCTATTCTAAATATTTTTTTATATTTTTTTTTCAATATTGGGCCGTATGAATAAAAAATAAGCAATTGCTTTTTCTTAAAATTTCATACCTTTCACTTCAATTTTGTTTGAATAAATTGAGTAAAAGATCTGGAATTTTAAGAAAATGCAATTGCTTATTTTTATTCATACGGCCCATTATTCTATTTGCATGAAAACAAGTCAATAAAATGTATGCTTAGTACTCCACTTGACTTACTAAACTGAATTTATATTTGGCTATTAGTTAAAATGTTTATATTACAAGGAAAAAGAGAAAAACTAGGAACTAGTTTCATTATATGAAAAATTTGTACTTTGAATCTTTGACTATTTTATCCTTTCGAGTTTCTAACTCATAAAACTTTAATCTGTATAGTTGTAATAACATTGAACCAGATGCATTTTGAAGTTTTCTGACAGCATTTTCATTCGATTTTCGCGAAGAAAAGCCTTGAATGTACTAAATGTGCGCTCGACGTAAGTTGATACAAGTGGGGCCCAATTTAAATATGGAACGTTTCATATTATCAGGAATAAGGGCATTTTTCTCGCCCTTTACAATTTTATCCACACCCCTTATTGTCTCCAAGCCTACGTTAGCTGAGAAAATGGCTTTGAATTTTACCAACACCAATTTTGCAAGAGGTCCCTGCGCTTCTTATAGAATGGGCATGTGTATATCTTTTAATCTTTAAAAAAATATTAATATAATCACTTTTTTAAAGGTAGAAAAGGCAAATATCTTAAAAAAGGCAACATCAAATGTGTATATATGGAATCAGGGAAAGCTAAATCGTGGACATTCTTAATCGAATATACTCTATCTCTTTAGCAGAAAAAAAGGCAATTTCCATAAAATCCGTTCCCTGGTAATAAAACTAGTGTCTCACCAAATGAAAAAAAATACATTGAGTAAAAATTACTATAATTTAAGAAACTACAATACCATTTTTACAATTTTTATTGGTGCACCCGAAATTCATTCTAAAATCGTTATATATGTACATTATATACATATATATATAATATAAATATGCATAAGGAATTTGTAAAAATCTTAAACGCCAATATTTAATCACTTTTAAATAACATGCCTGTTAAGTTAAGGAGTACGCGTAAACTTGTTAATAATAATAATAATATCCCAACGGTTTTTACCCTCCATTCCCGCCCATCCGCACGAGGGGCGCAGTCCGCATGACGTACGGAACCAATATTTTAAATTTTTGTGCCGAGTCACGATAGGCAGGAGTTTGTTAAGTGTCGAGATCTAAAACTGTTCAGCTAAAGAACTAAATTCATCAGCTGATTTTATGTATTTATGTCAATAATTCACTTATTGAGAGAGGAGAGTATCGCTTTCTTAATGCTGAAAAGCGGATCTGATATATCAAACGTGCTGGAATGAGAGTTAAAATCCTGGCATAAGCAACGGAGTGGGTCGTGCAATTCAAAATTGGTTTTACAAGCTTTCAGAAATATAGGACAAAAGTGTCTTGATACGCGTGACGGAAAATTAAAGCTTAAATCAGCCAGAAGAGACGGACTTGAAATTGAGCCTGTCAGTAAATTAACCATAAAAATTATACCAAGCATTTCCCTGCGACTGGCAAGTGTAGGAAGGTTAATAAGTTTTAAGCGACTCGTATAAGGTGGAAGACTATATTGAGAATCCCATCGGAAATTTCTTAAAGCAAAAAGTAGGAATTGTTTTTGAATTGATTCTATCTTGTCTGATTAAATTTGATACCTTGGATTCCAAACCACCGAGCCGTATTCCAGAATCGGCCTAACTAATGTTGTAAACAGGGTTTTAGTTATATACGGGTCACTAAATTCTTTTGACCATCGTTTCACAAATGCAAGTACACCTTTAGCCTTGTTGACTGTCACATTAATGTGAAGATTAAAATTAAGCTTAGGATCCATTGTGATACCAAGGACCACAAAATTGTATACCTGTTCCAGGTTATGGTTACCTATTATATAAGAAACTGGCAGAACAGCTCTTCGCGAGAAGCACATTACTTTACATTTCTTAAGATTTAGAGGCATAAGATTTACTTTACACCAGTAAGCCATGCTGTTTAAGTCTGATTGTAGCAAAGACCTTTCTTCAATTGAAACCTACGATTTATAAAGTTTTACATCATCTGCATACATTAAAATTTTGGAGAATTTTATATCTGTAGAAATATCGTTTATAAAAAGCAAGAACAGAATCGGGCCTAGGTGGCTACCCTGAGGGACTCCTGAAGTAACATCAATGACGTCAGAGATAGTATTTTTAAACAATACCCTTTGTGATCTATCATAGAGGTATGAAGAGATCCAACGTAGAAAATTAGGTGGAAGACCAAGAAGATCAAGTTTATAGATGAGCAACGAGTGGCACACTTTGTCAAATGCTTTACTGAAATCAGTATATATAACATCAACAGTTTTGCTCTCACTAAATGCTTTTGAGATATAGGATGTTAATTCAAATAAATTTGTAGAAGTTGATTTGCCCTCGCAAAATCCATGTTGACTGTATGAAATGCTTGAAGTGATAGAATGCGTCAACCGATTTGTTATAATTGCTTCAAATAATTTAGGAATTGCAGAAAGCTTAGCTATGCCTCGGTAGTTCTCCACTGAAGACCTGCTACCGCTTTTATGTAAGGGGGTTATGAACGATTCCTTCCATACAGTTGGAAAAACGCCCTCTTTAAGAGACAAATTAAATAAGGCTGTTAACGGCTCATAGAGATAATCAGCACAATTTCTAAGAAAACAAGTGGGGATCTGGTCAGGACCATAACTAAAAGACTGCTTTAAGGACTTCAGGTAAATTAAAACATCTTCGGGAGATATTATAGGGTTATGTATTGAGTTAATTGGACTTAGTTTAAAAGGATAGTCAAAGTATGCTTGGGAGTTAGTGGAATAATTGGATTTAAAAAACTGAGCGAACATGTTAGAAACTGTTTGATTATCACCAGAGACGGTATTTTGATACTTCATGGCGGAAGGAAACCCACGTACATTTCGCTTGGAGTTTACGAAATCATAAAATGATTTGGGGTTATATATTATACGTCGTTTGATTTTACACAAGTAATCTTTATAACACTTTTTGTTTAATTCAAAGAACTTGTGACGCAAAAGTGAGTATTTTACATAGTATGAGTGTAAGCCGGTTTTTTTGTGTAATCTAAAATAACGTGACTTTCTGTTTTTCAAGTTTCTCAGTTCTTTAGTGAACCATAACTGTGTTTGTTTTACAGGAACACACATGCGTTTAGGCACATACTTTTCAAATAATCTATGAACAGTAAAATTAAAATGTGCAACGCTTTGCTCAACTTTTTCTTTGTATATAGGCCACGACAATTTAGACAATTCTTTATTCAGTTTTTTAAAGTTGGCTTGCGAAAAATCAAAGCGAATATTTGGCTCGTATGTTTGGACATCGCAATTTTGACCATCGTTTATAATTTCGTAAGATATCTCAATAGCAGGGTGGTAGACATCTTCGGGCAAAACTAGTGGGTCACATTTATTTACAGCCGACTTAGATGCATCATCAACATAAACAAGATCTAATACTTTGCCAAACTTATTGCGAAGTACATTAACTTGATTCAGGCAGAGTTCAGCCATCTCCTCTAAAAATACGTTGTTGCACGCGCTAGACAAGAAAGGTACAATATCATTGTCAATGATGTTCCATGATACATTTGGTAAATTAAAGTCACCCAACACAATCAATGAATCAGAGGGTTTAATCATTGAATTAATTGATTTCAGTAAAGATACATGTTGTGAATACACTGATAAGTCAGATCGGGGAGGAATATAGCATAGAGCTAAGTAAGTAAACCCCCTTCCAACCTGAACACGAATGCATTTGAATTCTGCAGATTCGATGTGTGGAAGACTAACTTCTTCAGATGGTATTGAAGAGTCTACGGCAAAGAGTACGCCACCGCCGACTCTATCCTCCCGATCTTTTCTGTAGATATGATAATTATTTGAAAGAATCTCTGAATTAAAAGTGTAGGGTTTGAGCCAAGTTTCAGTCAAAGAAATTATATTATAATTGCATTCAAGGCCATTAAGATATAAATTCGTTAATTTAGTATTTATGCCTCTTACGTTTTGATAATAAATACTTAAAGCAGATTTAGTAATCAGTTTTTTGGTTCGGTATTCTGACGGGGAATATTTGCTAAATTATTATTTTTGTTGGGCCTATACTCAAATTCACGAACGAAAGCTCCGGAGGGCCAAAAAGAACTACTAAGCAGCATGTCAAAATTTTCTAAATTTACGTCTATTTTAAATGAAGAAATATTTCTTTCATATTTAAAATTAAATTTTCTGATACTTAAGTTGACAGTTTTAACTTTGGACGAGATGTAAAACTTTATATCGTCCTCGGAAGTATCCCTCGAAAATCTAGATACAAATATAGACTTCTTTGGGGGAACCACAACCAGTCTCCTAGTATCAGACTCGATTACCGGCGGACGGGGTTGAGTAACTGAGTTACTAGTTGAGGGTAGAGTAAGCGTTGGAAGATTGGATGGCGGTGCCACAACATCAACGGGGGACGGGGAAGATACTGCAGGGTCGTTATTATTAGAAGCAGACTTTGATATATGTTCTTTTGAGGAAGATAACTCCGTTGTCTGTGGACATGGAGAAGAAAGGTTAATTAAGTCATTCGGAAGAGTGTTCTGACGTGGAACGGTCCTTTCATTAGGCGGACTATGAAGACGCTTACGTTTTGACACACGAATGTCCTTCATAGATTGTACGGTATCTAAGCATTTAAAAGATTTAAATACATTTTCGTAATGTTTAAATTTTTCGGTCAGTACCGACAACTCTCTCCCTACCTCAGAAAACCCATTTCTGGTTTGCCTAAACAACTTAAAGAGATCAACTTCGGTTGACCTGCACTTTAAGCAAGACCAGCGAAGACCTTTGCCATCATTAATAGCGTCCAGAATTCTTCCGGTCAAACCAGCACATTTTAGATGGCAAATACCATCACAGAGCCAGCACGATAAGTAGCGTTCAGATTCGCTTTTGATTTGGCAGTTATCAAGATCACACTTCATATTGAAAGATTTAATAACACTTATGTTAATAAAAAGACAAGCAAAATAAGTTTAACACAACACACACAACAACTCAGGAGCTGATGTATTTAGCTTAATAAACGCAGCGCAAACAGCTGTGACAAGAAATACTAAACGAAGTAAACAAAAAGAGCAAAAAGAAATGTGCAAAAATAGAAACGATCTCAGTTAACTACAAAGGAATAACAACAACAATGATAACAACAAATGACTCGGCAAGATTAGATGTAAGGTAGTGAAATTTAATTAAATTTAATAAAAACCACAAAAATCACAAAACGTTCACTTAGCTTCGGTTATTATCACACTAAGATGCTCGTAGGCACTTTTTATAGCAACTTTTACTCAAAATTAGCACAATAAACTTTGCAAAATACAAAGACTAATCAAGGCACAAATAAGTAGAACTTCACAGCTTGACGTTTGCGATATATTTGTTAGTTGACTTCTTTTGGTGATGCGGGGCGTATACGTTACATACGCAACTACGTCTTTTTCGAAAAATGTAACATAGTGGGCTTTTGTTCACATATATTAATAAGGATTAATCAATCAACTACATAAAAAAAAGTTTGGAATACAATTTACGAGGGATTTTTTTTATATGTCAGCCACCCCTAAATGCGATCCTGGCGACGCCCATGATCGCAGGAGATCTGTCAGTTTCATCACAAGCGAAACGCTCACCGCAGAGAAATTTTTGTTCTTGGACATTTCAACGCAGAAGATTTCATTTCAAAAAGTGCTTATGAGTACATTCGACATGACGAAAATCAATGTATTCGCTAAAATAGCTTTATTGTAAGTGTCGTATTGTCCTATGTCCGAAAGTTTTTAACGGCTAAATAAATGTTTAGAGGGCTTGAAACAACAACCAACTATTTGTTAACCGTGTGCAATTTCATAATACTAAGCTGACCAAGTTATTTACAATGGAAAGGAGGACACAATGAAATATAGTTAAAAAATTATTTTATTCATTGGAACAATGAGGTCCAAAAGAGTCTATACATATATAAAACTGTAAAGCAATTATAAATCATTATTTAAATGAGTACCTATCAATTGAAGGAATATTGTTTATCAATTCATTTTCTTTTAGCAATGGTAATATCCGCACAAGAAATATCTTTCATATTTCATTTTACGACCATTACTGCAGCTAGAGTATCAACTAGGGATATTAATTTTCCAGCTTTTTCCGATCCCGGGATTTCCGGGATGTCGTTATCACAATCCCAGGATCCCGGGATTAGTCCAATTCAGTTCAATTTTTCTCTCTGACGTCAGGATTTATTTTAAAGGACTTTGTAATTTCAAAGATAGTATTAATTCCAAAAATTATTTAAAAAATTCAATGCAATGTAGAATACAAATATGGGTACCAAATGCAAGAGGAAACTTCTTTAGAATTTAAAAAAATTAAAATTGTTTGGATTCACAAGGACGAAGTGGATGAAGTTAGAAGGACGAAGTTAGAGGATGTTATCGAGTTTATATAAGTCCTTAACATATATTCTTTTTTAAAACCAAATACTGCGAAATTTCAAGGATAAAATTTTAAATTTACATTTTCAATACTTACCAGTCCTTCTGCCCCAAATACTTGAATCTATTTAAATTTTATAGGATTTCCTCTTTAATTTGATACCCACACTTCTTCTCTAAGCATATTTCTTTAAATTTTTTAAATCTGTTTTGAATTACTAACGTCAGGGTGAAAAACTAAAAAC
>NW_023463728.1:0-12941 GCF_013731165.1 Rhagoletis pomonella | reverse complement strand
CAAGGTTTATTTCTTAGAGTTTGTTTTTTTTCTTTCGTTTGCTTGTAATTAATATGACCAATTACCGCCTTCAGTTGTAATTTCTTTCTTCCAATGAGCATAAACTGCGGTTAAGGCTTGGTGGAAATGAACTATTAATCACATCCTTGAAATTTCCAAGAATTAAAAAAAAATTGATGTCAGAGATACGTTCGTAGTAAAAATATTTTAATTATTGCAAATTATCGAAAAGATGCTACAAATGTAGATTGCCGAGCTCATGAAGGTTAAGAACAATTGGTTTTTGTAATTTTGGTGGGCGTGGTAGTAAATCGATCTAATTCTTCATTCATCAGCAAAAATACCACGGAGTGCAAATTACAGGAAAATCGGAGCACAATTTGTACTTTTTGCCATATTTTTTTATAGGGATCTTCAACTTTGCGGCGTTACCAATATACCTAGAAGAAGTGGTAAACATTTTTGATAATAAAATTTGCCGGTAACTAAATATTTGGTAACGTGCAGGATAGATGATCTGTAGAAGCTTGCCGCCTATTAATAATACAATGTCATCCAAATGCGTGATAATCCTACGGCGCCCTTCCATGTCGCACAGTAGTGTGATTACCGCTGCGACCTATAGGGAAGAGGGAATAGGAACACCCCTTGGTCAATGAAACTTCCGCAACTGCTGCAGCGCACTAACTAAACCTCAGCTCGACACGGGTGACCCGTCATCCTATAGCGATTTTGTGGTCCACACTAATGGAACCTCTATTAGCTTCGGTGTTAGACACCTGTTTACCCCTTTACCATTTGAATTCATATTTTTCATAAATTTTAGGCTACTAAATTTGTTAAGTAATGTCAAAGAATATATATAGATAAACTTATCTACGTTCTAATAATTTATATATATGTTTTTAGTATTGTAGTACAATAAGTATGTGTCTTTATAATAATTGTAGATATCGCTCCATTGCTGGAATAACGTCTTGACCCAATTAATTATGCAGAAATAAGCGTCAACGCTTTGTATGTTTTGGAAAAGCTTTTAATCTTTTTTGGGTTAAATTTATGACTACGTACTTATATTTATTATAGATTTTTAGTTAGCTAAAAACTTGATGGATATTTTTCTTGAATTTTTGATATTTTTTGCTTTGTTGTTATTCCAGAAAATTACCGATATGCATACATATGTATACAGTACATATTCAAAAACTTATAAGCATATAACTATAACCTATTACACTACTACTTCGGTTTATATCTTACTCTATATTTATATGTATGTATTTAAATATGTATATGCAATGACATGATACATTTAATCTAATGCGAGTATGGTCTTAGAATTTATAGAATTTATGGAATTTATAGAATTTAATACTGCAACACTTTACATTACTCTCTACATTGATGCTGAGGATCGGGTCACAAACGACACACACAAACTAATCGGCAAGCCAGACAATCCACAAAAACTTATGCAGAAATAAACAAAGACAATGCAATTTTTTTTTTATTTTGACAAGCATTAGTAAGCTGCTGGTTATTATAGCAAAGTGTTAGCAAAACAATATATACTGTACCGCACGAACCTCCCTGGGGGAAAAATTGCGAGTAGATAATTTTGAATGTGTCCTCTTTGACGACGCCCGTCGGACACTCAGCCTTAAAACCGCGATAAATTCGTTTGATTTCATCCTCTGTGAAACGTGTGGTACGACTGAGGGCACTTAAGGAGTCGGGTCGATAACGTGCGGGCGTCTCAAATTCTTCCAATTCGGAATCTGCAAAGAAAAAAAAGAACGCAGAAAAGAAGAGATAAGTGTAAGAAAAGGGTACAAATATATGTATGTACATAGCAAACAAAATAAGAATTCAACTAAAAACATATGTAGGTATATATTAGGGTGGTTCTTAAAAGTATATGCGAGAATTTGAAAATAAAAAAAAAATGTGTGGTCGCTACCAGGATTTGAAAAAATTAAATTTTTTAACATCTCTGCGAGTTTATAAATTTATATCAACACTGAGTTATACATAGGTGGTCAAAGTAAAATGTAAATCATTTCTAACCCTGGTAGCGACCTCTAATTTCTTTTTTAAAATTTGAAATATTCGTGGATGGCTTTATTTTGAAAGTATTTATATTTTTGATATTTACATATGTATGTACATTAGACCATACCAGAAAAAAGTTTGACTTTTTACATTTTTCGTCATTTCGTTGGCGCCTACAGTCATATATCATAAATCGATGCTTTTGCATCGAGAAGAAAATTTTTTGTTGAGAAGTTCATTGACCTCAAATACGCCATTCTAATGTTTAACTACCAGTTCTCAGTTCTTATCACCTTAACATACCCCCCGAATGTCAGTTAATTCAAGTTAGCCAAGTTAAAGTTTTTGAAAAATAGTTTTCTGATTGTTCTAGTTCAAGTATTTATTAAAAAAATATACTGCCGAACATAATAAATTGGCGTAACCGATAAATGTAAAACTGCGACCGCTAGGTTCAGCGAAAACATAATTTTTTTTTTTCGAAATTTCTTGGCAAAAATACTTTAGAATCAAGGGTGTACGGTGAACTTTTTTTTTGTTTGCTTGTAAGGTGGTACAGTCTAATGTGCATATGCATGCAAGTCTATTAGGTTGGTAAAAAAAGTGTTTAATGTTAAACTCTCACCCCTAAGATTTTCCTAAATCAAAAAAGAACACCCATATGTTTTGTTAATAAAAGGGTAATTAGAACCGTGGGAAAAACACTTTTTCGTAGAAATGGTATAGCATTATTGAAATCAATATTTTTTTGATCGGAAAACTCATTATCTCTTCAAGAGACTTGGAAATAATAATACCCAATTGTTTATTTTACCATTTTTTAATACTAATGATTTTTTTGTGGGTCCCCAATTGGATTTTTTAAGGTTTTTAGGGACCCATAAAAATAGTTAATATTAAAATATGGTTATATAAATAATTGGGCATTATTATTGGATGTCCACTAAAGAGAAAGACAGATTTCCGGACGAAAAATACTGATTTTCAATAATTTTTTACCCTTTCTACGAAAAAGTTTTTTTTTCCAACATAAAATACATGGAAAACTTTATGAGCTTTGTGGCAATTCTAAATATAATTTGTTTAACAAAAATACGGGTATTATTTTCTTCCATTTAGAAAAATCCTAGAGTGTGAGAGCTTAACAAGCGGGAGGCATGATTTTTGGACCACCCTAATGCATATACATACATATATATATAATCATGTACACTTCAGTACAAAACTATTGTGAAATTGTGCGATTTTCTCTTTCTGAGCTTTTAAATTCTAAGCAGATACGCTTAAGCGCGTCTGATTTGAAGTGGTTTAAGGGATTCACCGAAAAAGCGCACATGATGCTTTATTTTTTAACTTGTTAAACTTATTTATTGAATTAGATTTTTTTCGTTTTTGAACGCGTTCAATGTGGGCACACAAATACAATATTTGCAAAGTGTTTGTCGCGTCAGTGCATCTCAAGGCTTACTTACACACATATGTATGTACATATGTACTTTTGAACACATATGCATAAGTATGTATGAACATTATCAATTGCGGTATCTATAAGAAATTCGCTTGCCTTTATATGAAGGTGTTGGAGCAAATCTTGTTCTGGCAAGTCATTGAAGCAAACTGGTAGCGAACCAGTAAATGCGTGTGTAAGTTTTTTCGTTTATCAAATTTCTCCAGCTTTTTTTTTTATGTAACTATTTTTACACAATACTCAATATTTCTTTCTATTTCTTATTTATTCTATACGCCATTTTGATTCTCATGTCCCTGAGGGTATACGAAATAATGCCACAGCTGTAATGTTTGTCCTTTATTTTCTTTTCTCTCCCCTACAATATTTACGCTCCACTGCTTCTTTTGTACTACGACATAGTTATTATACTTTTACCTTTTTTCAGTCTTCGAGTTTGCGCGTTCATGAAAAAGTGTGTACTGTTTGGTTGAAGTACGGTGAAGATGCCTAATGGCAACTGTGAAGCATCGTTGTGATTTTTCTTAAGAAAAAGCCTTTGAGTGCCCTTTGGTAGTTAAGTCAGTAAATAGCGGCTGTCTAAATCTCAGTATTCTGTTTACAGTGTAGGAGGTAACCAGCATGAATATTTCAAATGTACTTCTTTAATTTATTCTATTTTTATTTTTTTTTTGGCCTTCCTAAAGCATATCCCTGTTCAGAAACTAGTTAGGCACAAAGCTAGGTACAGTCAAATTACGATAAACTTGTCGATTTTTTGTATAGTGGTCAATTCCTATTGCATATTGTGAGGCTAGTAGCAGAGTTTGTATGTATATAAAAATCGCCGCCATCTTGAAAACGACGGTGGTAAAGTACTTTTACAGATCATGCGGTGGCCAGAGCAATCGTTATACTCTGCTTTTGCACAGCTTAGTCCATAGCTACTCTGGACTTCTATTTATCTTAGAGATCGGGAGTCTCAGTGAGTGTTTTACCCCTGAACTCAGGTACCCAAATCTTGTGGCAGACACTTTCCTCGCGCAATAGTCTGCTTTTCTCATTTCCCGCAAAATCACGATTGTGAGTATTTGCGACAGCCATTGCCGACCAAAGGGTCTTGAAGACAGCCTGACTGAGTGTATATAGCAAAGACGCGTTGTGAGGAGACCAGCATCATGCATCTTGTTTTATAAATTTTTATAGATCTCACGCGTCTGTAAGGCAGATTAGAATCTTTCGGTTGCATTAATTAAGATTCGCATTTCCTCTATGGCTAGCTTCGAAACCTTGATGCGTTGTATTTTTCTCTTCTATTTATTACAAGGGCGTTAGATCTGCAAAATCTAATTATCTACATACAGTGACTCAAACAAATAACCAGGTGTTGATTTTCTTCAAATATTCGTAATGTTTTTCGGGATATTTTTTTTGTTATTTTTATATAAAAACATCGTCTAAGCCATAACTAAAACCGTGTACATCAAAGTTTCAAACTCTATACAAAATTTACGAAAATTCAACAAATTTTCATCAAAATTTCAACTTTTTAATTTGTAGTTTTATAGCCCATACAATTTTAGTGCAAGTTTCAAAAGCGCGTTTGTTTTTGAGAATTTTTTTTGGAGGCTACTTTTTCGGGGTTTTTAATATAACGAGCGCACTTTACAAAAACTTGCGTTGATATTTTGAAATTTTACTGCTGACGGTCTCCCGCATTTAATTTCATAAGAAATTCATACTTATTTGAAAAAAGTGCAAACATCCGTCACAAAAAAGAATCCTCAAAATTCAACGCGATTTTTTAGACGTTTGAAACTTGCCCTTCACTGGACTAAAATTGTATGGGCTACTAAAAAAACTTTCTCAAAATTCTGAATAAAAAGTTGAAATTTTAATGAAAAGCTGTTGAATTTTCCTAAATTTTGTATAAAATTTGAAACTGTGATTTACACGGTTTTGGTTACAGCTTAAACGATATTGTTATACAAAAATAACAAAAAAATTTATCTCAAAAAACAATACGAATACTTGAGTAAAATCAACACGTGATCTTGTGTTTGAGTCACTGTAAATCTGGCCTAAGTATTTCAATCTAAAAAAAAATTATTTAGATTTCCTTCTTTTAATATCCGCTTTTCGTCAAACAGTTTGAGTCTCCTCTACTTCTGTTTTTTGTTTAGTTTTAGTCATAAAAAATATTTAAAAAAAAATCGAGTCGCTTCACTCTGAAATATTTTTCAAGAGTGATCGGCTAAGTTCGTCTCATTCTTGTTGGGGCCAGGCATTCGGAGTAAAATTTTTAAACTGTATTTTTATTAACCCGGATCCTTTCTGCTGCTGTAGAACCTAAATACAGAGTGGTATACTAGTCCTTTCGGCATGCACGTCCATGGGAGAAAGTCTTGCTTTTTAGGTGTTTTTCTTGCTCACTTTTGCTACCACCCTGCGAGGTCTTTTCAGGAAACACTTTGTTATTTTGCAGGCATAAACAGTGCACCAGTGTTGTATATGAGATTCTTAATGTACCCGATCGTGCCCACTATGCTTGGCCCTAAAATTGGCTCCGGTCCAATTGGACGCTCCAGAGCCACAGTTCGCCAATTCATCAGCCAGTTCGTTGCCTTGAACAACATAGTGTCCTGGCACCCGCACAAGCTCGAGCTTATTTCACTTTGTAACGGAGTTCAGCCCCAACTTACTTTCCTGAACTATCTTTAAAGAGATGAAGAGGGAATTATCCAGGCTGCCACTTTCATTACTGAAAATACTTCCGATTGAAAGACTATTGCCATTGCACCCAAAGTAGTAAAGCATCTGAAGTTACCGTCCAGATGACATCCAGCTCCAGTACCATTTTCAGTCTTTGAGCCGTCGATATAGAAAAATTTCACCTGGCTTCCTAAGAGAGTGTCTGGAACTCTCCATTGTTGCTTTGTAAGAAATCTAACGACGCACTTTCTTTCAAAGGAGACTCCAGATGCCAAAAACAAAGGGTATTGCTCTGACAAACTTCTGAACAACTCTCTGTGCCCGGAACTCTGATCGTCGTGCCACAAACCAAAAGAGCGCTGTCGATACATCGGTTTCATTTTCAACTCTTGGTTCTTTCTGAGCGTAACCGTAAATTGAACCGGTACGTGTAAGTGTAATCTGCTGGCCCACAACCTAAGGGTCTATGTGTGCCAGTGGGTGTCACTGGAAGCCACTTCAACATAGGTTTTCTAAGCCATACGAATGATTCATAAAAAATACAATGCAATTCCGGCCACTTTATTTCAAATCACCACAGTTTTTCGAAAGAAAAAACCAATTTATAAAGACAAAATAGTTTAAAAAAAATTTTTTTTTTTTAAATATTTCCTTTTAAAAATAGGAGAATTAAATAAAAAAAAACATTATTTTTTAAAACATAACACGGGAAAATTAAACTAAATAAAAGAAAAAAGAAAAATTAAATAGAAAAAGAAAATAATTTCCTAAAAACTACATAAATAAAATTAAAAAAAAAATATTCTGTTTGAACTAAATCTAAAAATAAAAAAAAAATCAAATAAAAAAAGAAAGGTCCAAAAAATCCACTGATATTAAAGCAAGTATTTTTATTTTTTCAATTTAAGAATTATTTAAAAAACATTACTAAAAATAAAAGGTGTGTATTAAAATAAAATAAAGAAATACGTTTCTACAAATTTAATAAAATAAATATTTTACATTTTGCAGCAATAAAATATAAAGCAGAAGAAAATTAAAAACAGTAAATTAATAAAAAATATATACTTTCCTAAAAGCGAAATAAAATTAAAAACAAATTTGTTAAAAGAAAATTAAATTAAAAACAAAGAAAAAAATGATATAGAATAAGAATTAAAAATCCCTGATGACTCGAACCCGTATCTCTCGAATGGCACACCAATGCTTTGCGCACAGTCGACTATTGTGACTTTCATGCTAGAATATAAAAAGTCTTTCGAACTATTTTGCCATTTGTCTTTCATTTATCTTACTAACTACACTAAGAAAAGACAGCAACTACATATGTTTTTCTCAACAGAGGATTTGGAATTTGGATTTGTTTTGAGAAAAATATTTTTGGCTTATTTTTTTCTACGCGTATTTCTCATTAAATTCGCTGCTACACTGCGGAAAAAGTCAGGTAAATATATTTATCTCAACAACTTGGAACTATAACCAAATAATGTAACTATGTATATTTAGCAAAATTATGTATTGAGTGAAATATATTTAGTTGATACAACTAAATTCATTTCTCAGTGTACGCTTAGTATATGTATACATTACCATTATTTTGCAACAATATGGATGCACTGTGTTCGTGGAGTTTACGTCCGCTAGTAGAACGTATGTAGGTATGTATGTATGTAGGTTAATTTTCGCAGACAAATACAAAAAAAAATCATTTCTCCTCTAAAACTATGAGCTTCTTGTTTACAATCCTTTCAAAATTTTGTGCTACAATATTAATTTAAAGTTCATGAGCCTATTCGTTCAAAGGAGCGCTCTATTATGAGCCAAACAATCGTAGGCATGAACATAATGCATGCACTCTACTAGTACTACTAAAATTTTTACTTTGTGTTCAGGGCTTTGCTATCTATGTATGTACATTCCCGCCAGGGAAACCGCTGACTAGTGAATCAAATTTCTAGTTCCGTACTAGGTCTTTATCGCCAAAAAGGAACTAGTCCGATATGAACTAGATCCCCACCAGTCCAAAATCGGCGAAAAGTGGTACTTTTAAAATACTAATTTTTTTCAGTTTTTTTTCACTAGAAATCGATATCTAAAGTGACGAATTTAGAAATGGTTCAGAACTATAGAAAAAGGGATGCAGAACGAACTAGATCTTATTTGTCGAATTTAGAACAAGTTCGGAACTATCGAATAAGGGATGCAGCGGGGGGCTTGTTTACTTTACATAGATATGTGTTCGGCGGCTTTTTCGTTCAAATACGCTTCTATTCTGCGCTTCGCAGATGCTTTTTCATAGCTTGGTAATACAAAACTAAAATTTGTGTTAACATCTCAACATCTTGGGATCGTCTGGAATCTAAGAAATAACAGCGAGCACCTCTGCAAACTTAGCTACAGCTCAAGGTATGTAAACGTACATTTCTTAAAATCATTCAAACAAATTTAATTTCAAATTGAAAAAACGTTTCTTTGAAAATAATGTAAAATCGAACACGGAAGAACCGGAAAAATTGAAAAATCATGATACTTTTTTCTTTCGTCTGTCGATTTTAGAACTGGTTCGGAACTATAGAATTTAGGACTAGTTCGGAACTATCGAAAAAGGGATGCAGCGGGGGGCAATTGACACTTCCTAGGACATCGCCATGTTAAATTCGCCAGTTGCTTGCATGCAAAAGAGATTTATCGCGAAACAGTACTGGGTCTAAATGTACTAGAAGCGCACCAGATTTTCCCCACAGGGTTGTACATACCATATACATACATATGTACGCTTTTATATTTACAACTGCAGTTAATTAAAACTTTTTTTCGCGCGTAATATCTTTTCATTGAAGGGTTTCTTTACGTTTCTCTTCTTTTCATTTGGCATAAAATAGTCAGATTTTTGTGGTACATCCGCTGGGGGAAGCACTTCAACCGAAGGATATGCAATGTCAATAAGCCAATGTAATCTACGAAAAAAAATAAAACGAAATACTATGTACAAGATGAGGTCAAGTACACTAAGATAAAGACAGCAGAAAAAAATAGTGTAAGATATTTGGAAAAAGTAAACAAGTCTTTGAACTCATTTAAACCATTCACTTCTCAGCGCAGAAGTGTGCGAACTAGTACTATACATACAAGTGTTTTATATAAACTGTGAAGCAAAGCAAAATTTCGGTTTGAGCAAAACTAATTAATTTAAAATTTGATACATCAAAAATGTCTGTATTTTCTATTCTCTTTGCTCAACGGCAAGTTCAAGTATACATAAATATAAAGTTAATCCAATTTTCCGCAGTGGCTTTGCTGACCTACAAAATTTTCACAAATCGTTGCATACAGGAAGGCGCATAAAGCAGAATATAATATATTTATTTCATATATGTACATAGGTGCGCTACTTCTAGGCATGCGTTGCGTGCTATTCCCCACTGCGAGAAGTACTATGTACTATATTCATAAATAAATAAAAAGCACTCACACACAGCACGAAAAATGTTAAAAATAGCAAATAGCAAGCATTGAGTATATATAATAGGCGCACAGCAATAAGGTATAATACGAGTATATAAGTACATATGTACATACATACGGATATATTTTATACGTCTACTCGTAGTTGCATAATAATGGCGAATAAAGTGCCATAAAAAAAAGAATAAAGTTAAAAAATAAAGCCAGTTTTTTTTTTGCTTGTGAGCCCTAAAGTTCAAAGTGAATGCGAAAAAGGTGCAGTGAGTGGCTAAAAGGAGAATTAATATGAAAAGATGAAAAATATTTTTGGATGCCATAGTTTTTCTTCACTTTTTAAGTATTTTGTTTATATCATGTTCCATCAGCTGGAGTAGCTGCGTGCACAAAGAGCAACGGCGCGCACTAGCTAGAAAAAGCTGTATTATTATTTTCATCGGGTCATTTATTCAGCTAAAATAAAAAAAAAGCTGATTGACAGTGCAAAATGAATGGTAAAAAAGTTGAAAATTTGCATAATGCATTAAAAGTTGGTAAGTTATGGCGAAACTTTAAAACAAGAAAGCGAAGCTCAAATAAGTATTTTGTACAAACATATATATGTATATGGAAAATTTTTTATTTGAGAAAAAAAATTTAAGTGGTCACATTTTGTTTGTGCAACTTCTTTCATTTTCAGTTTGTTTCACGAAGAATTTCCGGCTTCGTCAAGGCTTTCATGGACTTAGGTTCCCCGGAACCGTGACATAAGTTCCAGGGCAGAAATGTCGAAAAATTGGTGGTGGTCTTCAACAATAATTTCAATAGTTCTGAGCTTTGTTCTGCTCACTTCCGAATGTGCAATGTTAGTTGTTGTTGTTGCTTGCAAACCATCCGAATTTTTGGTTGAGGAATATTTTTCCCGAAGGTGTCATACAGCTACTGTAAAAATTTCACTCAGCATTCGTACTGTTTAAAAAGAAACCGTATGAAAATCGTTAAAAAGAAGAGGAAAGATAGGTGTTGTCGGGTCGAACTGCAAGTACGAAATATTTATGTGACTTTATAAAATATACCACTTTTTTCAAACATCAAAGCTCCAACTCTTTAAAGTTTGGTAGTCGCAGTACATAGGCACGTCATTAACCCTTAACCATTGATTTATTTATTTTTGATATTTATGGCCTTATAACAATTATATTCAACACCTTTTATTGAGCTTGAGGCCGCAACAAGAATTAAGGCGAACTTAGCACAGTGCGTAGGCAACTGGCTGAGTCGGCGGGGGTCGTTGGATCGAATCCAACTGAAAGAAGTCTGGTGAGGAAATGTGGTGATTTCCGAAATAGCTATCACTTCTACTATTTTTTCAAATTATTGTTGCTTTTCCACAATAGTTTTTCATTAAAAACGGCCTCAAGCTCAATAAAAATTGTTGAATATAACCACTGACTACAAATAAAATAAATACCAGACGTGCTGGACTATGACTTTTTTCAGGGGAAATGATCCGCATAATTTCCTCTTTCGAAATTGTACTATGGTTGTTCTGCTGTTGTACATTGTAGCATTAAATAGCGCTCCGCTCGCTCACTGGATGACTTTTCTCTTATCTGGTGATCAAATTTTTGTGAACTATGTTTTGAACTAACTTACGGAACAGCTGATGGTTTGATATTTTGTCCTCTAATTTGTAAGAGAACCTTATAACTTCTGGCGAGTTGGGGAATGTAACTGATTTATGCCTTTGTTCAAGTATAAGGTGAAAAAAGCTTTCCAGGCTTTTCGGTCAACAAACATACAGTTAATGGATTCAAAATCAATTGTACGAGCAGGAAATGATTCCAATGTTAAATTTGCGAGCCTGGTTTGTGTATCTTGGTTCATGGTAGAACTTAAAAAAATTATAATTTGTGATAATAGACTAAATGAACGTTCGCCTTAGGTAACAGTCGATTTGCTTATTGTCTTTAAATATTTAATTTCTTAAAGCAAAGAGATAAGGAAGGCTACGTAATGGTAACTTCGTTTATTCCAAAAAATGTTGCCCTTCCACGAAAAATGTGCCAAACAAGATATTTGATCGCCGTAAGCTCCTAGCATCATGTCCTTATCCATTCAAACTAAAATATCAATACTTAGACATACGAAGAAGAGATAGTAGTAGTAGGGATAAAAGAGACAACCGTTTTGAAATAAGACATGTTTTACTGTCTCCTATAAAATGTTGGCAACCTCACATACGAGGTTTTGCATTTTCTTGATACGCGGGTTTGTACTTTAAACGACGATATCAAAAGCTTCAAGGGACTTTTTAAGGTCAGGAAGACGAGCCGCCGTTTTTACACAATCGACTCTGGCAAATCTAATTTGTAGTGAACTGTTTTTTTTTTTTTATTGCAAAACCTGAAAGTTTCAAACTATTTATAACTGAATGTTATACTATAATTTATATATAACTCCAAAGAACGTTATAAGTTCCCAACATAATACAATGTAAATAATGTAAAGTTTTTTTTTCAATTTGACAAGGTATGAGAATACAAATTTTTTCTTTCGATTCATAAGAGATTGTTTTTGTTTTCCCTTTTCAATGAACATAATTTTTTTCATACTGAAGAAAATCACGAAGCTCCTGTTTTTTTTTTGCATGTCTTTTCATTCTTTCTTTTTTAAACAATTTTTTCCATTTTACTTTTCACTTGTATAGCCTTCGCCGGACCTGGCCTGGCTGTGACACAATGGACCTCATGCAGAAAAGTGAGCTTAAGCTCCGACTCGATTTTCAGTACAAATTCCTGAGCTTGAGCTCATTTGTTCGGTGCGAAAATTGAGTGAGAGTTTAAGCTCGCTTTTTATGCATGAGTTCCAATATATTAAACAATTTTTAAGGATTTCGATAATAGCCACAATTACTCACTGCAAAAATCATTTACAAATGTATTTGTTTTTTTCGAGAAAATTGCCCCAAGCTATTGAGCAAGCAAACATTTTTGTTCTTTTGTCACTCTTCTTCCGTTGCTGCTTTCCATTTGGCTTAGTAATTTCAAAGTGTTTGATAAAGCTGTGTAGTTCAAACGAACAACAATAGAATAATTTTTAGCTATGCAAAGTACGCTGGAATCGTAATCTTTGCTATATGAGCCGTCAAAAACAGTTCACTCAATTTATCTGGTTTATCTTGCTCATGGCTAAAATCTGTCAAAAAATTAACCAAAGATGGTCGTTTTTAGAGATGACTTTTTAATATAGAATAGTAAAAATTGCTAGAACTTATTCTTTTTTTTTT
>NW_023463727.1:6638-12945 GCF_013731165.1 Rhagoletis pomonella | reverse complement strand
TTAGGCTCACGAAAGTGTAACTCTTGTTTCTTGTGTGTGGATCGATAGGACACTGTTCGGTTAGACTTCCCGTGTTTAGAATAAATATAACAAAGGGTCCTTACCTACTGTTGCCGCTGCTTAGAAGGCGATGAGGTGAAGTAAATTCAACACATTTTCTTAAGAGCTTCTTTAGATCGTGGATGCACTTAAATTATTTCAATTTGAAACAAGTACGATAAATTGCGGTCACTTTTAGTATTTTTGTTACTTCCAATGGGCTAATGAGCTTCCAAAAATATTTAAAAAAAATGTATAAAAACAGGTTATTTTTAAGCAAAAAACAAAACCGACTTCAATTCTAATATACAAATTTAAGATTATCGTTGATTTCTTCATGATCCAATTATCGGATTTCAACCAAATTAGTATGAAACCACCTGTGAGGGAACACCTTTCCTTTAAATAAAAAAATTTTAGAAATCGGTTAACGTGGTCCAAAGTTATGCGGTAACATACATAAAAAAAAAATATTCCGACGAATTGATAACTTTCTCCTTAATAAATTTAAAAATGTTTTTTTTTGGGCCCCAAAATGTAAAGAAATCATTAAAAATATTCTACATCAATTTTGCCATCATTAGGTCTTAAGACGATAGCTTAGCAGTTACCCTTTAATAGAACCACAAAACATGGGAAGAGCATGCAATTCACCACTGTGGAGAAAATATATACCATTTTCGACGGAGAAAGTGCGGATTAAAGAGGCTTTGAATACAAAAATTCAACAAACGCGTGAACGCCTAAAAAGATGCTAAAAACCTACCAAATTTATGAGAATATGAATTCAGGAGCAAAAAAATAAACTACCAGAGCTGCAGAGAGAAAAAAGGGGAACTTACGAGGGAGAGAGAGCGAATGAAGGGTAAAATAAAATAAAGTGAATAGTTCATCCAACTCAACTGTGGTGAATTTTCTCACAGCTAACACTCCTTCACCGGTTGCCATATTCCTGCATTTAACGGCACTTTTTCACCAGAACCCACCTTAGCTATGGTCTCATTGTCAGCTCGTTAGCATTCGCAACATAATCGTTAACAGGCGCGGCAAGTAAAGAAGGCAGTGTGTATTAACATTAGCATAACTGTTAAGTGATAAGTAAAGGTGTATATTTTTCTTTGTAATTCTGTGTGTATGAGCGTTTCTGTATGAGTTTGTAATTTGGCTGACTTTCTCATACACCACAGCTTGGCACTTACAACTCACCATAGTTACAGCGCAGCAGGAAAGCTATCAATTGGCTTGGCCAAGAACCCATCAGTTCGGGTCGGGCATTTAACGGTGAATGTACGCTGTTGGTCAACGACGCGACGCAATGGCAGTGGCAATGACAGTTAAGTGACGCGAAAAAGTGGGAATCATAAAGTAAGAAAATCGAGAAAGCAATAACAAATGAGAATTAAATAACAACAAAAGTAAGACCAAGCAAAAAAAAAAACAATAAAAATTTAAATGGATAATTAAGTAAAGCCATGTATGTATAGGTATTACAAATACGTATATACGAGTATGTGCATCCACACGTGTTTGTTTGAAAATAATTAAAAATTTATGTTTACGCGCCTGCTTTTGTGTGTGTGTGCGTGTGTGTGTGTGTGTGTTGCACAGCTCAGCTCATTTTTATTAAACGTGTACGGCGAGTGTGTGCTCTCTGCCTCTGCTGCAACTACATCCCAATGCAACTGAGTATGTAGTACGTCATTGCGGTTGGCCGTTATCATTTTCTGACGCAGCGCACTTCCCCAGAGTGACGTTTTTACTTTCCGTTTTCACTTTTTCCTGGCTTTTCCGGGCTATGTAATGAAAGTGTTACAGTGAATGAAAATTTAAGCAGCTTTAAAGGGCGAAATGGTGAGTGAAAATTTAGTAAATATTTTATATAGATTACAGTAAGAGGTAACTATACTTTAAAATTTAAAAAAAGTGAATTAAGTAGTCGTAGTTTTAATGAAAACTATGCCTTAAAGAGCTGATGAGGTATTTATTTTGGAATTTTGATACGCGTATGTTATTGGTTATTGTGTAAGGAATCAAATACTAAGTCATATCAAAAACATGATAAGCAATTTGGTAGGAGCAGAATATAGAGGTTGGTTTGTCGGACCAAAATTTCCGCGGGCATCTTTACCCAGTTACCACTTACACTTATTTTATATTCTTTCTCCATGGATTCCAAGCCAAGATTTTTCTCAGCTTCCCCAACTTCGGCGGCGTGCTTGCTCCCATGTTTTGAACGATGTTTCTTAAGTCACAGATAGATGCTACCCGTTTACCAGGACATATCTTATTACATTTAACGAGCAATTCTTGTATATATATTTATATATATCCATATTTATATATATCCAGATAATGATTTGGATTTTAGGATTATCTGAATAGGCATTATCTCCGAGATGACTCGTATAAGGTTGCCATCTATTCGAAATTAGTTACAAATTAATTAAAACATCATAATATGGGTATCAAAAAGAAATTATTTTAAAGATCCCGAAACCAAAATATTTTTAATAGGGTTGCCACCTATTTTTAATCGCATATTTATTTAATTTTTCGTTTAGAAAAAAGGGGAAAAAATATTACTGTTCATGGGTACCAAGAGAAGATTCTTAAACAATGCTTATATACAAAATGTTATCCCTTAGGATAATAGTGTAAGGTTGCCACTTATTTTCGATTCTGCATAATTTATATAAAATGTCGCAATATGGATATCAAATGAAAGGTATTATTGAGAACTGTGGTCTGAAAATATTTGTCATCAGGGCTACCACGCTTCTATGTAGTGAAAATTTTTATTTTGTTACTTTCAATCAGCATTTTTTTACAGTACATATCCTCTCAAGATATGCACCGTTCATTCCAGCGTATTTCGGAATGGGATTGCCACCTAAATTTTGGAGTAAGAAATTTACTAAATAGATATCGAAATCCAATTGTTTTTCTTCCAAAATATTTTTTTTAAACGTATTAAAATACTAAAAACTTTAAAAAGTATATGCACTCCGGGCAAAGCTCGGTCAACCTGATACTACTCTATTATAGGATATAGAGAATCTTCCAGGATCGTGCTTATTTAGAGAATTAGGCTTTTTGTGCCTTAACCAATCGGCTCACATGCAGAATTTCGCCGCTGAAATAGAAATATAATAGCAACTATTTTAAGCTTAGCCTTTGGAACCAAAGCTTTTACCCGCATCACCGACGAGTCATCAATGGCGTTATAGGATTTTGCCTTCTCCATATCACCCAGACTTGTTTATAATGCCCTAGATTTGCTAATACAGTAAAACATAGATATGACAAACCTTGATAAAATGTAAAGCTTAATATAAAGAACACAAGTAGGGACAGTGATGTTTTAGACTACGCCGAAGGCTTTATACCTTTAAGACACATCAGAAAATTTTGAGGTACTGCAATTGAAATTAGTTGTTTGGGAGATAAATAAATTTTTGCCTTCACTGCCTACATAGATAGAGGATTTCTATAAAAAAAAAGAGGTAGCTTCGACCTTGAAAATTTTCTCAGTAGACTTTGTATGATTATTTAAGAAATAGCTCAAGAAATTGCTCGGTTTAAGCCATCCCAATGAAAGACTTATAAAGGTAAACCCCATATATGAACAATCAGTAATATGGATGCTATAGGTTATAGTGATCCAATCTTTTGTGATTGAAATCTGTTTGATTCTGTTGATTATGAGTGAAAACTGTGCGAAATTTCATGTTACGAGCTTCATAAATGGAGGAGTTATAGAACGCAGTTGCCACCATATAAAATATATTCGAATTTTTTTTTGTTCGGCAGAAAATAATAACAACGGCCGCAAAAAAATTGACAAAAATCAACGCGATTTTTTAGCAACTTTAAACTTGCACTTGGAATTTTTCTAAAAAATTTGATAAGAAAAATGCAAAGAATTAAGTGATTTTTCCTGCGTTTTGCACAACTTTTAGAGATTTTTTGTTGTTTGTTGTTGTAGTATGAACTATATTTTTATAAAAAATTTGCGAAAAGAATTTATTTTATTACAAAAATTTGTCCGTTTGTTCATCACAGTATAACGAAACTATAGATATAACGAAGCATTTGGCCAACCCCTTTAACTTCCGTTTACCGAGGTTTAACTGTACTCGCAGGTTGGTCGGCTAACTTTGCAACAACTGCCTCTAAAAGTTAAGCGTCTACCCATTCTATGGTTCCATCGTCATCATTCCAGTCGGATGATACCAGTCAATCAGCGCCGCGATAAAATGTTTTCTGGCCACAAAACTGGCATTCGAAACATTTCCACACAGCTTGGCTGGCCAGTGAGACTACCAGCAGCCGTTGTATGCAGTCCAAGGGTACGAAAAGTTTTAAACCTCCTCGAAATGCTGTTGTTGTTGTAAAAGTATACGAATTCCCCAAATAGTTTTAAAAAACGTTGCTGAAGTGACAGTTCTTGCCCAGATATACATAAATTTAGGTCTTACCGGTTACGCAGAACCGACTATCGTGGACGTCTCTTTCTCCTCTTTTCTTCTTCTTCTTTTTTGGCGCAGTAACCGCCTAAGCGATTTTGGCCGAGTTCAGCAAAGCAAGCTAGTCGTTTCTCCTCTGTGCCAACTGACGCCAATTGAAAATGCCAAGTGAAGCCAAGTCCTTCTCCACCTGATCTTTCCATCGCAGTGGGGGCCTCCCTCTTCCTCTGCTACCACAAGCGGGTTCCGAGTTGAATACTCCTCCTCTTTTAGTTCCTTTAAAACCTTCCCCGTTGTCTTGCGATGAAGGCTGAATGCTTTCTATGGCTGAAGAACGATCCGTGCCGGTTGACTGCATTACTTCTTAGGAGCTGACTAGGTTAAAATTAAAGTTTAATTAAAACTTTTGTGCCATTTTGATGCGCTTCTCGTGAGAAAGGATTTGCCTTTGTATATATCTAATATTGCTTGGTCAAACCATCTGAATTCTGATGAATGTAACTACTTCACTTACTGTAGCTGCTGATCTAGTCTGCTGGTTGTGTTACTAGTGTCTTTCTAATATTTTATGCCTATTATCTGCCAGGCCTAGGCACTCACCTAGGACAGGCAGGACATATACTTGCTTCGGTATATTCTGGCTGACAGCTTCGCCGAAGCAGATCCTTGATATCTTGACAGTTTGTAACACTGACTAACGGTTTATAGCCAGTCCGAGGAAATTCCGATTAATTTCTCTTTGGCTTAACAATGCAGTGCCATCGCTTCGGATTAATATAGAGAGGTTTATTTCGGAAATTCACTGCCTTCGTTATTTCTACTTATATCCGGTAATGCAGACAAAAAATGCGTTCATTAAATGAGACATCACAGCTCCCGAGAGCTTTGCTCTCCGTTTTGACAGAGCGGGGCAATGACAGATAAGATGTGGGATGGTTTCCTCTTCGTAGTAGTCGTTTCAAGATGTGCCCAGCCTAGCTGCATGTAATCCGATCAGACAATGTCCGCTGAGACCTCCAGTCACTATGCGAATGTCCTGCCTCCATAGATTAAGTAGAGGCTTGGTGCGTTGGGCGTTCGTGGCGGGCCAGAGTGTTTTGGCAATGTGACTGATCGGTTCCATTCGCCATCTTTCATTGGCAACTTCTATGAATTTTTCATTCAGTAGATATTAGCATGTTTGCAGAGGGATTGCAAGAGTATCCCTCATATCTGTATCAGGCAATGTCGTTCCATGATGCGTGAGTTCGTCAGCCTTGCGGTTTCCCTGAATGTCGCTATGGCCAGGTACCCAGACACGGTGTGTGCTGAATTTCTCAGCCATCTCGTTGAGAGTTCGGCGGCACTGAGCAACTACTTTTGACTACTGAGTTAACCTTTTTATTGAGAGTATCCCGCCAAACTACTACCCGTAGAAAAGAATCGGTTGTACCACCGCGGTGTAGATCCATGTTACAATTTTGGGCTCCAGATCCCAGTTTTTGCCAATATCCCTGGTGCCGGAGTATATGACAGTTGTAGCTTTGTGGACTCTTTCATTGATGAAAGGTCCCCAATTCTTTTTCCTATCCAGAATTAGACCTAGATATTTGACCTGATCAGTGTGTGGCACCATTTATGGTCACATTTGCAATCCTTAACCAGCTAATATTTGAGAAACGTCCAGCTGTCAGTATATTTCGGTATTCAGCAAAGAAGCTGTGTGTTATAAAGTAACCTCTGCTATTTCTGACAACGCCAAGCCAAGAAAGCAATAGAATGAATGCATAACAACTATACACATATTTATTGGAGATTGAAAT